>NW_026782545.1:0-84313 GCF_031769215.1 Ylistrum balloti
GACTGGTGGAGAGTGTCTAACTACGTACTTAGGATAATGAGAGACTGGTGGAGAGTGTCTAACTACGTACTTAGGATACTACGTACTAACTAGTACTTAGGATACTGAGAGACTGGTGGAGAGTGTCTAACTACGTACTTAGGAGACTGTCTAACTACGTACTTAGGATACTGAGAGACTGGTGGAGAGTGTCTAACTACGTACTTAGGATACTGGGAGACTGGTGGAGAATGTCTAACTACGTACTTAGGATACTGAGAGACTGGTGGAGAGTGTCTTACTGTACTGAGAGACTGGTGGAGAGGATCTAACTACGTACTTAGGATACTGAGAGACTGGTGGAGAGTGTCTAACTACGTACTTAGGATACTGAGAGACTGGTGGAGAGTGTCTAACTACGTACTTAGGATACTGAGAGACTGGTGGAGAGGGTCTAACTACGTACTTAGGATACTGAGAGACTGATGGAGAGGATCTAACTACGTACTTAGGATACTGAGAGACTGGTGAAGAGTGTATAACTACGCACTTAGGATACTGAGAGACTGGTGGAGAGTGTCTAACTACGTACTTAAAATACTGAGAGACTGGTGGAGAGTGCCTAACTACGTACTTAGGATACTGAGAGACTGGTGGAGAGTGTCTAACTACGTACTTAGGATACTGAGAGACTGGTGGAGAGTGTCTAACTACGTACTTAGGATACTGAGAGACTGGTGGAGAGTGTCTAACTACGTACTTAGGATACTGAGAGACTGGTGGAGAGTGTCTAACTACGTACTTAGGATACTGAGAGACTGGTGGAGAGTGTCTAACTACGTACTTAGGATACTGAGAGACTGGTGGAGAGTGTCTAACTACGTACTTAGGATACTGAGAGACTGGTGGAGAGTGTCTAACTACGTACTTAGGATACTGAGAGACTGGTGGAGAGTGTCTAACTACGTACTTAGGATACTGAGAGACTGGTGGAGAGTGTCTAACTACGTACTTAGGATACTGAGAGACTGGTGGAGAGTGTCTAACTACTACGTACTTAGGATACTGAGAGACTGGTGGAGAGTGTCTAACTACGTACTTAGGATACTGAGAGACTGGTGGAGAGTGTCTAACTACGTACTTAGGATACTGAGAGACTGGTGGAGAGTGTCTTACTACGTACTGAGGATACTGAGAGACTGGTGGAGAGTGTCTAACTACGTACTTAGGATACTGAGAGACTGGTGAAGAGTGTCTAACTACGTACTTAGGATACTGAGAGACTGGTGGAGAGTGTCTAACTACGTACTTAGGATACTGAGAGACTGGTGGAGAGTGTCTAACTACGTACTTAGGATACTGAGAGACTGGTGGAGAGTGTCTAACTACGTACTTAGGATACTGAGAGAGGATACTGAGAGACTGGTGGAGAGTGTCTAACTACGTACTTAGGATACTGAGAGACTGGTGGAGAGTGTCTAACTACGTACTTAGGATACTGAGAGACTGGTGGAGAGTGTCTAACTACGTACTTAGGATACTGAGAGACTGGTGGAGAGTGTCTAACTACGTACTTAGGATACTGAGAGACTGGTGAAGAGTGTCTAACTACGTACTTAGGATACTGAGAGACTGGTGGAGAGTGTCTTACTACGTACTTAGGATACTGAGAGACTGGTGGAGAGTGTCTAACTACGTACTTAGGATACTGTGAGACTGGTGGAGAGTGTCTAACTACGTACTTAGGATACTGGGAGACTGGTGGAGAATGTCTAACTACGTACTTAGGATACTGAGAGACTGGTGGAGAGTGTCTAACTACGTACTTAGGATACTGAGAGACTGATAGAGAGTGTCTAACTACGTACTTAGGATACTGAGAGACTGGTGGAGAGTGTCTAACTACGTACTTAGGATACTGAGAGACTGGTGGAGAGTGTCTATCTACGTACTGAGTATGCTGAGAGACTGAGAGGTAGGTCCCACACAACCCTAAACACATTTTTCACTTCGGTACCATTCCTTAATTGTTAGCAGACCTCAACTTCATATCATAATCAAGATTATTTAAAAAGAAACCAGATTTTGTATTTAGATCTTCCTCATTATAAAATATATAGATGATCATAATCTATCAATATAAGGGTTTTTTAAAGCTGGTTTTGGGATAGTGCTCATGCGGTTAAGTGTTGTTTATTCATTGTTAACTCCAATATGATTCTGATCTCTTCAATATTTCTCGTAATACTATTTACTTTGATTAATTTACAGTAAGTGTATTTCATAACTTTGTAGTACAACTTTGTACCATAACTTTGTACTAATACTTTGCACCATTAATTTGTACCATAACTTTGTACTATTACTTTGTACCGTAACTTTGTACCATTAATTTGTACCATTACTTTGTACCATTACTTTGTACTATTACTTTGTACCATAACTTTGTATTACTACTTTGTACTGTAACGTTGTACTATAACTTTGTACCATAACTTTGTACTGTAACTTTGTACCATAACTTTGCACCATAACTTTGTACTGTAACTTTGTACTATAACTTTGTACCATAACTTTGTACCATTACTTTGTACCGTAACCTTTGTACCATTACTTTTTTCTATAACTTTGTACTATAACTTTGTACTAATACTTTGTACCGTAACTTTGTACTATTACTTTGTACTGTTACTTTGTACTATAACTTTGTACTCTAACTTTGTACCATAACTTTGTACTGTAACTTTGTACCATAACTTTGTACCATAACTTTGTACAATTACTTTGTACCGTAACTTTGTACTGTTACTTTGTACTATAACTTTGTACTGTTGCTTTGTACCATAACTTTGTACTGTAACTTTGTACTATAACTTTGTACCGTAACTTTGTACTATTACTTTGTACCTAACTTTGTACTGTAACTTTGTACTATAACTTTGTACCATAACTTTGTACCATTACTTTGTACCGTAACTTTGTACCATTACTTTGTACTATAACTTTGTACTTCTATAACTTTGTACTATAACTTTCTACTAATACTTTGTACCATTACTTTGTACTATAACTTTGTACTAATACTTTGTACTATTACTTTGTACAATAACATTGTACTACAACCTTGCACCATAACTTTTTGCCATAACTTTGTACCGTAACTTTGTACCATTACTTTGTACCGTATCTTTGTACTATTACTTTGTACCATAACTTTGTATTACTACTTTGTACTATAACTTTCTACTAATACTTTGTACCGTAACTTTTTACTATAACTTTGTACCATAACATTGTACTGTTACTTTGTACCGTAACTTTGTACCATAACATTGAACTATAACTTTGTACCGTAACTTTGTACCATAACTTTGTACTGTAACTTTGTACTCTAACTTTGTACTGTTACTTTGTACCGTAACTTTGTACTATTACTTTGTACTGTAACTTTGTACCGTAACTTTGTACCATAACATTGAACTATAACTTTGTACCATAACTTTGTACCATAACTTTGTACTGTAACTTTGTACTAAACTTTGTACCATAACTTTGTACCATTACTTTGTACCGTAACCTTTGTACCATTACTTTGTACTATAACTTTGTACCATAACTTTGTACTAATACTTTGTACCATACCTTTGTACCATTACTTTGTACCGTAACCTTTGTACCATTACTTTGTACTATAACTTTGTACCATAACTTTGTACTATAACTTTGTACCGTAACTTTGTACTATAACTTTGTACTATAACTTTGTACTGTAACTTTGTACTATAACTTTGTACTATAACTTTGTACCATTACTTTGTACTGTAACTTTGTACCATAACTTTGTACTATTACTTTGTACTAATACTTTGTACCGTTGGAAGTGTACATTTCTATGTAATTTGCTGTTGAGCGGTTTGTGTGTCGGAATGTCAGCTATCATTAAATTAAGAATTTGTTTTTGCGTGTCACTAAATTCTCTGTGCGGATGTTTGACATGCAGCCATTGTGGTATTTTTTTATCCCCGTTTAGATTAATGAAGACAGACGTTGAGTACACAAAATTGTGTTTACATTATTTGAGGGTTGTTTTTGACAACAAAAGTTTACGTGTTCTCTCACATATCATTATAGTTTTTTGCTTGTTTTCTTTTCATTAACATGCCTTCTGACAACAGGAATGGTAGATTGTTCTATCTTTACCATATGTAGGAACATTAATACTGTCTGTATATTTACAAACATGCACACCACCTGTATGTTTTAACTAAGGCCGTGGAAACTTAGCCCTGTGTTCTTTTCATTACAACACATTGGCTGTCTAATTCCCTTAGACAAAGAAAAAGCTAATTCAGCGATTCATCACAGTGCTGTCATTATAGAGTTTGTTTACTGGGTTTAAGGCTCCGTGAACATTCAATTTTGTTTTATGACAAATGTAATATTTTAGTCCCTCACAACAAAGGGCAGAAGACAATGAAATATCCATACTTGATATGATTTCACTGATTTACACAAAGTGATATATTCAAAGCTATTTCAAGGGATGTCTGACAATTTATGTTCGTTAATAGCCAACAAGGTCATTTAAGACGCGGTTTCCTTATTGTAGCTGGTGATTACCCAGCTGAACATCAGGCAGAAGACCCGCCGCATGCTATCATCTATCAATTATATCAGCAGGGGTAAAGGATCTTTGCCAGCCAGTCGTGATAAACGATATCTCGTGATAAACGATACCTCGTGATAAGCGATACCTCGTGATAAGCGATATCTCGTGATAAGTGATATCTCAGCGATATCTCGTGATAAACGATATCTCATGATAAACGATATCTCATGCGACAAACAGACCTCTTTGAAATTATACGCCAATGACTGAGCGCACTCGAATAGGAAAGTTTGTTTGAAATGATCAGCGTAGAATGTTATTTATGTATGTGTGATGCATTTATAGTTTAGGTTAATATGTTGTGATAACATTCATTATTTACAAGGTGACTGTGTAAACTTTGATATGTTCTGCGACATACTTTAATTTACACTCTTTACAAGACACGCGTATCTTTTGCAGGCCATTATGAAATATATTATCATGAACCAGACTCTCATATGTGTACATTTGTCAGCGTTTTAGTTCGATGACTAAATGTATGCAAAATATATGTTTAAAGATATGTTTTCCGTTTTCATGTTTACATAATTTTTTAGCGTTTAGTGTATATCTGTTTTGCATATCTCAACGAGAGAGAGAGAGAGAGAGAGAGAGAGAGAGAGAGAGAGAGAGAGAGAGAGAGAGAGAGAGAGAGAGAGAGAGAGGCATTTATAAAAAAACCATGCCCGTGGTTGCACAAAGGTCATATTCGAGTTACCCAGTGTTTAGTGGATGATTTAGATTGTTGCCACTTAAACAGCACTTTCATAGCTAGACGGAATGTTCAGACAAGCTATCTACGATTTTTGACTTAAGTTAAATTAATAATGGATGCAGGCAAACAATGCCTCTATGTCAATATCTAAAGGGCCGGTTTCCAAAACGGCCCCTTCTCTGATTCAAATTTCCTGTTGGTGGTGCATTGCCCATGCCGTTGTGGTCACAAATCTATAAAGTATAAAGATTTAGGTCACTTGGTTTGTTTTTTATGGCTCCTCAAAGTTGTACCTTTCAGAAGCTGTCTAAGTGTTGATAAAATGTGCATGTTATGTAAAATATTAATGAAAATCTAATCAAATGATAGTCACCGTAAAGAATACATTCATGGCATGATTGTGACAAAAAATCATTTTCCATCGCGCCATTTGGCTGTTTTATGGAAGAAACAATCTCAATAATGCCATTTTCGATAACATTTTAGACACAAAAACTGTGTTTTTTTAGAGAATACACCCTTTTATGGGCGTTGGATGCAAACCAAATTTTATCCTATTAAATAGTACGTAATATGCTATTGATGAGAAAAAAAAATCATCAAAATGTAAGTGGTGGAACATTTTCAAATGTTGGGTTGAATTAGCCTATGGTTGAATTGCCGATTTTCGACTTTCTTTAGATAATTAACAAACAAACGAGAGTATTTGCTCGGTATGTTGAGAATATGTACACAGATATGAAAAAAAGTGAGAGAAACACTTTTTCATAAAAAAAATCCAAGATGGCTATTTCACAAGTCCCCGTGGTTGAAGACATTGGCTGACAAATAGACAGGACAACAAACAAAACGTGTTCCTTATGATTTTGGTTGGTTTTCGCATTTACAGGAGTGTTTATAGCTACGGGCGATTGTATAATACCTATATTTGTAAGTTTGGTTAGTCACATGGTAACGGGGATCTTTCATATCGAGCCCCAAACATACTTTCGACATATGCACTCCGTTGCCGCATGGAAAACTATTTCAAGTTTTGTCGGAATTTCTTTACCTGCGGTTGTAATGGTCAAGGGTTTTCCAGCGTCCTGTAATATCCAAGGTAGTACAAGATACTGGAGATGTGCGCACACATTCCCATCGTTCTCTCTCCAACTGGGCACTGGCAGTAGTAGTCCTTTATTGGGGCCTCAACATCGGGTGAAACGGTGAACCGTATCCAAACGTTATATTTCGTTTGGCTTTTGTGTCGAGAATGTATTTGACACCGGAGAAGGTCTGGGGAGTGCTGGTAAAGCCACACCTCATAGTCTCTGTCATCACTTAAATGTCCGGCGATGTAACCAGGAGCCAGAGATATCTGATACGTTCCACACGTAATGGTTCTCAAGTAATCAAGATCAAGACGGGGAAACAGTACGGAAGATGCATCCATCTTGACAAACTCGGACCTTGCCCGTCTAGATAGATCCAGATCAATCTTGAATCTCTGAGCTAAACCATTCGGTGTTGTCAAACGGTCCTTCATACGCTCAGCCATTAGCCTATCTTTGACATCTCTCTCTGGAGATCTCTGGTAGATCGGTCCTCTAATACCATTCAGACAGGCTGTGACGGGCCGAAGCAAAGCCTCAATGACATCGATAAAGCTGTTAGACACCAATTGCGTTCGGAAGAACGTCCAGTGTTTCAGACGACCATGATAGGATTCCACAATCCACCTCGATTTGGTGATAATTCTGTCAAGATTTGCTTGGACGTCAGAATATTGACTATGCCCGGGTTTCAGGTATGACGGCATGCTAGCATTGAGGCCAGAGGCTTCGAGAACTGGTAGGACATCTCTAAAACCTCGGTCAACGACAACGTTGTCGTCTGATTGTAGCCAAGTAACTAGCTTGTCCATGACTTTTTTTTGTAATTGTAGCATCATTTTCGCTGCCAGTGAATGGTCCTACGGTGTCCAGAATGTAGCCATCTGGTAAGGCGATGCTCATGAATTTGACATAGTTTCTCTTCTTCTGGCCACAGTAGGACATTCTCTGGAGCTTGTGGTCGGAGCTTTTCTGGATATAAATATAGGTGCCATCTAATATGGCAGTGGATTTATCTCCAAAAAATGCTTCTGAAAAGACAGTATTGTGCCCGAGCAATTGTTCTCTTGTCAAGTGATCCGGATCTAGAAATTCTGGGACTATCGATGTGTCTAATGCCTGTACTATGGAGTGGAAAGTTTTGGACACACTTGACTTGGAAATTCCAAAAAGAGAAGAACACTGACTCCAGGAAATGTCGGTTTTCAGTTTTACCCAGAACAGTAATAGAGCATCGTGTGTAGTCTTGGTATATATACCAGATGAAAGATATGGGGAACAGTGCGAGTGGATTTCGAGGAACTGATTTTTGGACCAACCTGTCCAGGCCATGCATGCCGAGTCATCAAGAGAAGAAAAGCTTATTGTAAACGCAGACTGGTTCTGTGAAAGGACGTGCGACACCTCTAGGAGGTCATTAATGATTTCGGACGATTTTGATGGTAACCAAGATCCCAAGGAACCTCTACCATCAAGGACAACCTCTGTAGACGGATCTAAGTCGTTACCAATAAGGTGAATGGAGCAGACGCGGGATGAGGTGGGACACCACAGTTTGTGTGAATAGATCAGGTGATGTCTTGCACGTTTTGGTAAGACTGATGATTTTGTTCCATTTTTTGGAAAGGTAACAAGACAGAGACAGCATTTTTTGTGTAAAGATGATCCATTCAAAAGATCATGAAGGGTCAGCAACGGCAGAATATGGGACGGGGAGTCGTCTTCGTCCTCTATTTCCTGGTTCTGCTCGGGTTCAGGTTCAGGCTGATTTTTGTTCCGAAGATACTTCATGTAGCACTTCTGGCAAATAAATGCTTGTTCCTTGTTGCACCAGCGTATCTAGGAGCCATTTATATTGTGGACTATTTACATTGCGTGCACGTTTATTCTTATTGCCACTACGTTTCTTGAAGTATACTTGACACTCTTCTCCAACACATTTACCCTCCATCTTGAAACAATAACGATTGGTTTATGAAGCGTCGATAAAGTAACAAAATAGCAAGCCACCGATGATTGCTGTAAACAGCTAATACTTAGTAGTTTGGTACAATTATGCGAAAATGTGTGATAAATAACGAACAACTAATTACACAAAATAACAAGACAATATAATAAATCACATTCAATACCTCCAAGAAGCGCAGAATTGATTGATTACTGAGAACAAAATAAAGTATTTCATATGGATAATCTATCTATTCGATGTGGCGTGGTCGGCAGGCACAAAGAAAGTGAGACAAGCCAGGGTCCCAACCCTGACAGAGCCACAACGCTTTGGAGATGGGACAATAAAACAAGGAAATTGAGACAAGAGTAGCTAGCGTCGAGTGAATGATTTCGTAAACGTATAGACAAAGACAAGAAGATACGGATAAATGTACAAGGCCACACGATCAGAAAATTCAGAAGAGGACAGCTTGAGATAGAACAGTATTCATGTATCAGGGTGTCCTCAGTGTAAATCTTTATATCGATACTATTTATTTAGTCGTTACACATCATAAAACTGTCATGAAAATATCCGCTCTGATATTCAATATAAAAGTTTGTATATAATAAGCTATATAATAGGGTTTCAGACAAGGTTGTTACTCATTTCCCCTTTTCTTTCAATTTACAACCACATTCAGGCGGCGATATGAGAACGTTCCACCACATGGAATTAGCTGATTTTTGGTACACATATGAAACAAGTAAAGCTCTATCCGATTTTCTGATGGAAATTTGCATCCAAAACTATATAACGGGAGAAAATTGCAAATTTATGGCATTTTTCTTCATAATTGTGTTTCTGCAAGTGCATTTTCATCCGAGAATATATTTTTTTTATGTTTTATGAATAAACACGATGTTTTGGAAATATTTATCAAAATGTTGCGAATTACAATTTCGAGATAACCTTCTTTTATTTACGAACTTATGTCTTTGATGCTGAAATTGACAACTTTATAAAAATACATTTTCACTGAAATTATGAAATCTGGGTGTCGGAAAGGTGTAAAATTATTTTTCGGAAAAGAAAAAAACAGTAGTTGAGCTATAAGATAAATTATACGGGGGCAGGCTCCTATGGAGAATTAACATTACTGGAAACAGGCCCTTTGATTTACAATGGAATTGATATATCATACAATGTAGGAGGAAATAAATCGTTACATAGTGACTTAGCAATTTACGGTTTTGAAAGATCAAATTAATGTTAATCAAGAAAGATTAAGATATAAGTCTATTTATATTTCAGTGCTGAATATAGTATAACATTCCTGGCTTAAATCTCTCGTTTCTGCTGATGCAAACAATTTTTCTGTTCCATGTTAGTCAGCGAACCTGACCTGGTCGCGGACGACTTCAAATGAAGATTGGAGTTTGTATGGCAATGTGTATGTCATTCTGTATGAAATAGCCAGTAATCTCCACACTGACACATAATGTACACACATTATCTCCACTTGACACATTATAATGGTCCACCTGGGTCTCCACACTGACACACTGTAACAGTTATCATCTCCACACTGACACACTACAAATTCACTCTCCACACTGACACAAAAAATGTCCTCTCCACATGGTAATGACACACTACAATGATACATCTTCACACTGACACACTAAATGATACATCGTCCTCTCCACACTGACACACTACAATGATACATCGTCCTCGCCACACTGACACACTACAATGATACATCGTCCTCTTCACATTGACACACTACAATGATACATCGTCCTCTCCACACTGACACACCACACACACACTGACACACTACAATGATACATCTCCACACTCCACACTGACACACTACAATGATACATCGTCCTCTCCACACTGACACACTACAATGATACATCGTCCTCTCCACACTGACACACTACAATGATACATCATCCTCTCCACACTGACACACTACAATGATACATCGTCCTCTCCACACTGACACACTACAATGATACATCGTCCTCTCCACACTGACACACTACAATGATACATCGTCCTCTCCACACTGACACACTACAATGATACATCGTCCTCTCCACACTGACACACTACAATGATACATCGTCCTCTCCACACTGACACACTACAATGATTATCGTCCTCTCCACACTGACACACTACAATGATACATCGTCCTCTCCACACTGACACACTACAATGATACATCTCCACACTGACACACTACAATGATACATCGTCCTCTCCACACTGACACACTACAATGATACATCGTCCTCTCCACACTGACACACTACAATGATACAACTCCACACTGACACACTACAATGATACATCTCCACACTGACACACTACAATGATACATCGTCCTCTCCACACTGACACACTACAATGATACATCGCCACACTGACACACTACAATGATACATCGTCCTCTCCACACTGACACACTACAATGATACATCGTCCTCTCCACACTGACACACTACAATGATACATCTCCACACTGACACACTACAATGATACATCGTCCTCTCCACACTGACACACTACAATGATACAACTCCACACTGACACACTATAATGATACATCGTCCTCTCCACACTGACACACTACAATGATACATCGTCCTCTCCACACTGACACACTACAATGATACATCGTCCTCTCCACACTGACACACTACAATGATACAACTCCACACTGACACACTACAACGATACATCGTCCTCTCCACACTGACACACTACAATGATACATCGTCCTCTCCACACTGACACACTACAATGATACATCGTCCTCTCCACACTGACACACTACAATGATACATCGTCCTCTCCACACTGACAATGAAACATCGTCCTCTCCACACTGACACTGACACACACTACAATGATACATCGTCCTCTCCACACTGACACACTCCACACTGACACATACATCGTCCTCTCCACACTGACACACTACAATGATACATCGTCCTCTCCACACTGACACACTACAATGATACATCGTCCTCTCCACACTGACACACTTCAATGATACATCGTCCTCTCCACACTGACACACTTCAATGATATATCTCCACACTGACACACTACAATGATACATCGTCCTCTCCACACTGACACACTACAATGATACATCGTCCTCTCCACACTGACACACTACAATGATACATCGTCCTCTCCACGCTGACACACTACAATGATACATCGTCCTCTCCACACTGACACACTACAACGACCTCTCCACACTGACACACTACAATGATACATCGTCCTCTCCACACTGACACACTACAATGATACATCGTCCTCTCCACACTGACACACACTACAATGACACATCAATGATACCTCTCCAAACTGACACACCACAATGATACATCGTCCTCTCCACACTGACACACTACAATGATTATCGTCCTCTCCAAACTGACACACTACAATGAAACATCGTCCTCTCCACACTGACACACTACAATGATACATCGTCCTCTCCACACTGACACACAATGATACATCGTCCTCTCCACACTGACACACTACAATGATACATCTCCACACTGACACACTACAATGATACATCGTCCTCTCCACACTGACACACTACAATGATACATCGTCCTCTCCACACTGACACACTACAATGATACATCGTCCTCTCCACACTGACACACTACAATGATACATCTCCACACTGACACACTACAATGATACATCGTCCTCTCCACACTGACACACTACAATGATACATCGTCCTCTCCACACTGACACACTACAATGATACATCGTCCTCTCCACACTGACACACTACAATGATACATCGTCCTCTCCACACTGACACACTACAATGATACATCGTCCTCTCCACACTGACACACTACAATGATACATCTCCACACTGACACACTACAATGATACATCGTCCTCTCCACACTGACACACTACAATGATACATCGTCCTCTCCACACTGACACACTACAATGATACATCGTCCTCTCCACACTGACACACTACAATGATACATCGTCCTCTCCACACTGACACACTACAATGATACATCGTCCTCTCCACACTGACACACTACAATGATACATCGTCCTCTCCACACTGACACACTACAATGATACATCGTCCTCTCCACACTGACACACTACAATGATACATCGTCCTCTCCACACTGACACACTACAATGGCACAACCGAACATGTCGTTATCATAAACATCTACATGTTAAACTCTACCATCTTTCTCTAAAGGTTTGCTGACATAAATGTCTTTAAAATGACTGTCATGGAAAGGACAATTTATTGGGATATTGGAGATTGGATCATGAAAAAATCTAATGGAAATTCGTCACATTACCCTTAATTTTGTATGTGTTATGAGTAAATATTTACCATTATCATCTCGTGTGGCTATATGTCTTCTGCCATTGGATGAATCCCTTACACGTGACTTTTGTGAAATCGTGATATTAACTGAATATTTCCACTTCAACCAGTTAATATCTGAACACCAGTTAGTATCAGAAAACCGGTTAATATCAAGCGCCGCTAAAAATTGATTTTGGGAATACCCAAACATCCGGGCTCTTATTACCGCAACTACGACTTGAAAAGATGGAGGCGGATGGTGTGTCTGCTTCTCCTGCACAGAAAATCAGATGCGTCATCATCAATCTTTCTTGATTATAGAACAAAACAGTTATGGACTTTTTCCTGGTTAATGTGCTTTGATATTGACCAGAAGAAAACAAATATTGACCTTGATTTCAGTATATCAACCAAGTCCATCATTGTATAGTAACAGTCAAACGATATAGGTGACTGTTTATGATTTTTTATGTTTATCGTTAATGGTAACCTTGACCTTTGACTTCTGAACTTGAAAAGCAATGTACTTGGGAACTAGCATTTTATCTGAAGTAATCATTCAAACATAACTGAAGATATTTTATAGAAACATGTTATACGTTTATAGTAACTGTAACCTTTGACCTTTCACCTTAGTACTCGAAAATCAATTCCATGCAATCACTTTCATTAAAGAGACATCATGTAGAGTTTGAGTGCTATTAACCCAATGGAACTTAAAGCAACAGATGCTCTCTCCATAAGAACAAATGGTTGTTTACAAATATTTACCGTATATTTACCGTATATTTACCGTATGTTTACCGTATATTTACCATATATTTACCCGCTTTGTAGTGTATTCGCCAATCCTTTTTGTATTTTTTGTTTCTTGTCTCTAACGTAATTCAAATCCTTACTTCCATTTTCTCTGTTATATAACATACGCCTCACTTACGTTACCTAAAATCTAATAATGTCTTGTCAGGATGACATATCCGAGAATATGACATGCTCCTGCCTATAGCTTGTAAAAATCCTATCAGTCCATTCCCAATCCTTTTTGCAGTCTTCATGATCAGTATCCTATGAACAGACCAGAGTCAGATGATATTTCAAAATATTATTTTTAACAGAATTACTGAAAAGGTTGTGATTTGGAGGGGATTCTATTTTTTACCATTTTCAAGAAAATAAAGGAAATAATACCAACAGAGAAACCATAGTAACAGTAAAGGTTCATATTTTTAAATAATCCTGATAAAATTTGATGAAGGCGCGAAAGTTTAAACTGTCGAAAAATAACAGTATCATGTTTAAACAGCATATTTGTACCTATTTTTGTGGAGAATTTCTCCATATCCAAGAAACAAAAATAATATAATTCAATTTTATTTACAATCTTAATATTCTAGAGAAAAATATCTATATTATGCTATATGAGCAGAAATATGTAGCTTTGCGTCCTCACAAAGTCTAAAATCAAATGTTGTTGTTTAAGAATACAGTAGAAACTTGACGATATAACAAACGGTGAGCGCTGCAGCGGACAAAGATGGCACGAAAGCGATACTAGTAAATAACACCTTTCAATAAAAAATAAATAAAATGTACAAGTAGAGACATATGATGAAGTGAACTAGGACTCGTCTGTGATGCTAATGGCTTAAATTATTGAAAAAATGCTCAAAATACACGAAAATCAAACATGTCATGTGTTCAGGCCAATGCTCGCTCTAACATGTAGATTTGATATTTCAATTCAAAACAGCTGCATAAATTTTATTTCGACGTTTAAAAAAGACTTTGTTTGGTTTACTCTCATGTCACGTGTTTTCATGATACATGTATTCATTGTTTAGTCCCTGTCAGATGTTAGACCATGCTAGTTTCTATGTTAACGAGCTCTATTAGAAATCTCTGCAGCAACATTTATGTTTTACTGAACAGGATTAATGGTTCAACTGAAACAGCTTGAGCCTGTAGAAATACGCACAGTCTTATTTTCAGGATCTCGTCTGCTGACGGAACAATCTGTAATGGAGTTTTTACCTTCGCAACCCACGAGACAGAAACCTAAAAAGGAATTTTATATCAGAAATGGAATTTTAAAAAAAATGTGTAACCCTGGTAAAATACTAGCCGCAACATACTATTCTGCTAGAGAGAACTTCTCTTTAGCTCGATGGGTTGAGCGTCAGACTAGTAAGTTAGGGGTCCTGGGTTCGATTCCTAGCGGAGGCATTGAAATATATATAATAAATATACATATGCACCGGGCCACAAATGAATAGTTTTAATCGTTAATTTCTGATCAAATAATATCGATAAACAACTAAAATGTTTCAGGTTGCAATATAAACATGGTCTTTTTCTACAGGAAAGGTCTCAAATTTACTTATCTAAGGTTCTCGTGACATATTTATGTATACTTGCCTGATAGCTACAGTTGAAGCTGATATCTGATACAATCTCACTACAGTTTTACCTTATAATTGTTTTACATGAAATAGTAAACAGATTACTGTTTCATTGTTTAAGAGTCGTACATGTTTTACCTTTAAGCACTATGGGGCAGTTTTGTGCTGTCTTTCTGCTCCCGGATCGAAAGATAAGGTCATATGGGTTTTGTGCTGTATGTTGTCAACTTTAGCCTTGCCCATAACTATTGCACTGTAAGAGGCAGGGATTGTATACCTGGCATATGTGTTCCTTGTGACAAGACCTCTCTGGTGATAGTAACATTTTTAAACATGTAACCTTTACCGTGACCGCCATTTGAAAAAGATAGACATTGGCCATAAATATGCACAGTAAGAGGAGTGCTTTCATATTTGGCATGGGTGTTCCTCGCGACAAGACCATTCTAGTGGTACCAAAAGCTTTGACCCTTCGACCTTGACCGTAACATTTGACCTACATTTGACAGTAACAAAAAATCATTACCACAATGAAGACATACAGTATTTCACAAAGTGTGGATACAATTAGCACATGCCTTACACAGTACAGTTTTAATGTTCAACTTTCGAATAATGTTGCAACCGAATGCATAGTGTTTCATGAACACTTCATGTTGCTTTCTGTAAATTCTTCAACCATGAAATAATGCTCCAACGAAAACATATACTCTAACAATATAAAGTTGTAGAAACTAAAGAATCATATCATACTATGATAAAATCAGCTGTTTAGAAAATACCGGGGTAGTAATTTGTCGTTAAAAACCTTAGACAATTTGTCACTTCATCCTTTCCGTCAGTATGTCTCATAGACTGTAAAGGTCAAAAACTTATCCTGGTAGTACAACACAGATTTTTTTCATACTTGAATCTGTAATGATAGATACAATGACCGCTGGGAATTGTTATTTAATGGTGATGATGCGTGGTACTTTGTGATTTATTAGGTCAATTTGAGCTCCACTAAATATCTCTGAATAGCCTTTATAATTATTATAATTTTCGTCAATTTCTATCAAAAGATATATACCTACATACAAGCAAAGCTTTGTTAAAATGCACTGTAATATATTTTATTCCGCGTTTACTATTTCAGTTTGATCAGAAAAAATAGCATATGTATTGTCCATGATTATTAGCTAATAGTAGAAAACATACACATGTACTTGATGTAGCTCTGAAATCATCTGATACATGATATCATGATACTTGTTATTTGAAAATTACGAAATATATTTAGTTATGGGGCTGCTGTTTAATTCATTGTTTGGATTTACTCTAACTCTAAATAATTAAAAGGTACTTTTCACTTGGGTGTCTTTTGTAAATTTTTTATAATAACATATTATTTCTCTGTGTTATTACTCATTGTTCTGTATTGATATGCACAAATGTTTTCAAGCCACATCAATGTCTACAATTTAATAATACTTAGGGAAGTAAAATGAGTCATTGTCAGCAATAAAACGGAGCTGAGAATACAGGAAATTTAAAAATCATTATCGATGTTCACCTCTAAATCATATTAAACACGGAGACGGACGCCAGTATTATTTGAGTTGTAAGAAATATCACAGTTGTCATTGTCTGCATCGTTCCCTTGGCATGTATTCAACATTTTTTACCCTCGGAAAGTCAGACAATTTGATATAATGAACATTTCTTGTCGAATAACTGTTATCGACTTTGATCTGTCACCTATGTGCACTGTTCTTGCTTTGCAGTTTTATATATTATATTCCACTGGACAATGTTGTGAAATTTGACAGACTTTTGGATCCGAGCCAATATCTTTTCAGTGTATGGTGAGCGTAGTTTGCAGCATCTTTCAACACGCGGCACAGCCTGACGAGAGTCTGACGGGAAAGTCTGACAGAACAGTCTGACAGAACAGCCTGACGGGAAAGTCTGACAGAACAGTCTGACGACAGTCTGACGGGAAAGTCTGACAGAACAGTCTGACGAGAGTCTGACGGGAAAGTCTGACAGAACAGCCTGACGAGAGTCTGACGGGAAAGTCTGACAGAACAGTCTGACGACAGTCTGACGGGAAAGTCTGACAGAACAGTCTGACGACAGTCTGACGGGAAAGTCTGACAGAACAGTCTGACGAGAGTCTGACGGGAAAGTCTGACAGAACAGTCTGACGACAGTCTGACGGGAAAGTCTGACAGAACAGCCTGACGAGAGTCTGACGGGAAAGTCTGACAGAACAGTCTGACGAGAGTCTGACGGGAAAGTCTGACAGAACAGTCTGACGAGAGTCTGACGGGAAAGTCTGACAGAACAGCCTGACGACAGTCTGACGGGAAAGTCTGACAGAACAGCCTGACGAGAGTCTGACGGGAAAGTCTGACAGAACAGCCTGACGAGAGTCTGACGGGAAAGTCTGACAGAACAGCTTGACGAGAGTCTGACGGGAAAGTCTGACAGAACAGCCAGAGGACAGTCTAGTGACAAAGCCTGACGGAACAGCCTAGCGACAGTTTGGTGTAAAAGCTAGAAGGAACAGCCTGACGCAAGTCTGGTGATAGAGCCTTACAGAACAGCCTGACTACAGTCTAGTGATAAACCTGACGGAACAGCCTGACGACAGTTTTTTGATAAAGCCTGACAGAATGTCTGGTGAAAAAGCCTTATACAACAGCTTGAGGAATGTCTGGTGAAAAAGCCTTATACAACAGCTTGAGGAATGTCTGGTGAAAAAGCCTTATACAACGTCCTTAGAGATGGATCACGGTATGATCCTTATGATAAACTAATGGCAGAAGAAAGCATTGACTAGAGAGTTTCCGTTCTCTTTGCTTGTTTACAAATATCATAACTTTACTTGATGAACCTTCACGATCAAAGAAATAAAATAAGTTGTTTGTAATAGAACATTTGTGCGATAAGAAAAAAAGGATTAGTTTTGCCATAGACTTTGGTATAGCTGTATGTGTATTCCACCCGATAGTCTCGGTCTGCTGAGTTGATGAAATATTTCTAGTAGTAATGTTTTAGGATGAAATACATCTAACAGTTCTGCCTCTGAGGAATCACCACCTTATCGTGGTGGGGCAGTTTGTGCGCACCTTTGACAATAAGAGCTTTGCCGGCGGGAGTACATAATGCTCCTAGTAGGGCCACCCATGTCGGACAGGTCGAGGGGTAGGGGCCTGACGAAGTGTGATCCCCTGGTCCTCCAGGTTGGGGTTGGGGCAGAGGGCTATTAACCCTCTCCTTTAAAAAATAAACTTATTACAGAAACCGAAAGCAGAACAAATCCATCAAATCCAGGGAATGCTACGACCTTGCCTCCGATCAGAGGAGACCCCATGACGCAAGAGGCCGAAAGCCAAGAGGAAACCCTCGAGCAGACCAGGCCATTAGTACACCCCAAATCTACAACGAAGATCGGCAACTGGAACGTACGTATACTTTACCAAAGTGGCAATGTAGCACAAGTTGCAAGAGAAATGACAAGAAGAGATACAGATATCATGGGTATTAGTGAATCTCATTGGACTGGACGAGGGAAAATCCAGATAGCAGAAGGAGAGACAGTCATCTACTCCGGAAGGGACGATAACATCCACAGAGAAGGTGTTGCCATGCTTATGGCAAAGAAAGCATCAAGTGCGCTGGTAGATTGGACACCAGTAAACGAAAGGATCATCCTAGCAAGGTTTTTCTCAAAGCACATCAAGCTGACGGTTGTACATATACACGCACCTACAGGGGATGCAGAAGATCAAGTGAAAGATGAGATTTATGCAAGATTACAGGGGGTACTGGAAAGAAGAAACCGGCATGACATGTTGATCATCACTTATGACATGAATGCCAAAGTGGGAAGCGACAACGAGCACTACGAAAGAATCATAGGGAGACATGGGCTCGGGGTGAGGAACGACAATGGTGAAAGGCTGTGTGAAATGTGCTACCTCAACGAATTAGTTATTACAGGAACCTTATTCCCGCATAAAAAAACATCCACAAAGAAACATGGATCTCACCAAATGGAACCACCAGGAATAAGATAGATCATGTGTTAGTCAACAGGCGTTTTAGAAATTCAGTTAAGGATATTAGAGCGAGTGACGCTGAAGAGGCAGCAAGGAGTCAGCACATGAAATTTTTGTATAGTCTTACAAAGACACTCTGCAATGAAAGACCTAGGAGTAGTACAGCGGTATTGGACAAGAACGGCAACCTCATTAGTGGCAAAGCAGTGGTGTTATCAAGATGGACAGAACACTTCCAGGAAATCCTGAACAGAGAAGAACCAAAGGATCCCATTACAGAAGAAGTAGAATCAGATGATTTATTTGAAGAAATTTCAGTCGACATGCCATCAATAGAAGAAGTGCAGATGGCTATCAAGAAGTTGAGGAATGGAAAGTCACCAGGAATAGTATCAATCACGGTAGAGTTGATAAAGGCAGATACAAACTTTTCAAGTACAAAAATCCATGAGCTAGTGGAAGCAATATGGAAAGAAGAACAAATTCCAGATAGCTGGAAGAAAGGGCTCATCATCAAGTTACCAAAAAGGGAAACCTAAAGGAATGCAAGAGCTCAAGAGGAATCACTTTGCTGTCAGTAGTAGGAAAATTGCTCGGAACGATCATCATCGATAGCAGGCTAAGGAAAGAACAGGCAGGATATAGAAAGGGAAGGAGCACGACGGAGCAGGTCTTTATACTTAGGAACATCATAGAGCAAGTGAACGAGTGGCAGGCTACATTGTATTTGAACTTTATAGATTTTGAAAAAGCTTTCGACTCCATCCACCGTGAAAGCCAGAGGACCATCATGAGGAAATATGGGGTACCAGACAAGATCGTAAGAATAGTACAGTTATTTTATGAAGACTTCCAGTGTGCAGTAGAAGACCAAGGCGAGAAAGGAGAATGGCTTAACATAAAGACAGGAGTAGAACAAGGGTGCAATATGTCCGGATTTATCTTCGAGCATGAGACCAATTAGCCTGGAGAGAAAATGCCGCAGATGGAAAATGATTGGACACATATTGAGACAGGACAGACACAACGACTGCAACGTTGCCTTAACCTGGACCCCAGAAGGGAAGCGGAAAAGAGGAAGACCGAAGACGACGTGGAGAAGAACAGTGGAAAGAGAAAGAGAAGAAGCAGACTGGAAATCCTGGAATGAGGTGCGGACAGTGGCAACAGACCGGCAGAGATGGAAGCGTTCTGTGAAAGCCTTATGTGCGACGAGGCACGCGGTGGATAGGTACCAGGTTACATCTAACGGTTATATTCAAGGATGAAATATATCTAGAAGTAATATTTCAGGATGAAATACATCTAACAGTTATATTTTAGGATGAAACACATCTAACAGTTATATTTTAGGATGAAATACATCTAACAGTTATATTCCAGGATGAAATACATCTAACAGTTATATCCTAGGATGAAATACATCTAACAGTTATATTCAAGGATGAAATACATCTAACAGTTATATTATAGGATGAAATACATCTAACAGTTATATTCAAGGATGAAATATATCCAGAAGTAATATTTTAGGATGAATTACATCTAACAGTTATATTTTAGGATGAAATACATCTAACAGTTATATTCAAGGATGAAGTTATATTTTACATCTAACAGTTATATTTTAGGTTATATGAAATACATCTAACAGTTATATTTTAGGATGAAATACATCTAACAGTTATATTTTAGGATGAAATACATCTAACAGTTATATTTTAGGATGAAATACATCTAACAGTTATATTTTAGGATGAAATACATCTAACAGTTATATTCAAGGATATACATCTAACAGTTATATTTTAGGATGAAATACATCTAACAGTTATATTTTTCAAGGATGAAATACATCTAACAGTTATATTATTAGGATGGATGAAATACATCTAACAGTTATATTAGGATGAAATACATCTAACAGTGAAATATAACAGTTATATTCAAGGATGAAATACATCTAACAGTTATATTTTAGGATGAAATACATCTAACAGTTATATTTTAGGATGAAATACATCTAACAGTTATATTCTAGGATGAAATACATCTAACAGTTATATTCAAGGATGAAATACATCTAACAGTTATATTCAAGGATGAAATACATCTAACAGTTATATTTTAGGATGAAATACATCTAACAGTTATATATATTTTAGGATGAAATACATCTAACAGTTATATTTAGGATGAAATACATCTAACAGTTATATTCTAGGATGAAATACATCTAACAGTTATATTTTAGGATGAAATACATCTAACAGTTATATTCAAGGATGAAATACATCTAACAGTTATATTTTAGGATGAAATACATCTAACAGTTATATTTTAGGATGAAATACATCTAACAGTTATATTCTAGGATGAAATACATCTAACAGTTATATTTTAGGATGAAATACATCTAACAGTTATATTTTAGGATGAAATACATCTAACAGTTATAGTTATTTAGGATGAAATACATCTAACAGTTATATTTTAGGATGAAATACATCTAACAGTTATATCTAACAGTTATATTCAAGGATGAAATACATCTAACAGTTATATTTTAGGATGAAATACATCTAACAGTTATATTTTAACAGTTATATTTTGAATTAGGATGAAATACATCTAACAGTTATATTCAAGGATGAAATACATCTAACAGTTATATTTTAGGATGAAATACATCTAACAGTTATATTTTAGGATGAAATACATCTAACAGTTATATTTTAGGATGAAATACATCTAACAGTTATATTATAGGATGAAATACATCTAACAGTTATATTCAAGGATGAAATACATCTAACAGTTATATTTTAGGATGAAATACATCTAACAGTTATATTATGAAATACATCTAACAGTTATATTCAAGGATGAAATACATCTAACAGTTATATTTTAGGATGAAATACATCTAACAGTTATATTTTAGGATGAAATACATCTAACAGTTATATTCAAGGATGAAATACATCTAACAGTTATATTTTCAAGGATGAAATACATCTAACAGTTATATTTTAGGATGAAATACATCTAACAGTTATATTCAAGGATGAAATACATCTAACAGATGAAATACATAACAGTTATATTAGGATGAAATACATCTAACAGTTATATTTTAGGATGAAATACATCTAACAGTTATATATACATCTATATAAGTTATATTTTAGGATGGATGAAATACATCTATAAGGATGAAATACATCTAACAGTTATATTCAAGGATGAAATACATCTAACAGTTATATTCTAGGATGAAATACATCTAACAGTTATATTCAAGGATGAAATACATCTAACAGTTATATTCAAGGATGAAATACATCTAACAGTTATATTCAAGGAGGTTATAGTTATATTCAAGGATGAAATACATCTAACAGTTATATTTTAGGATAATACATCTAACAGTTATATTCAAGGATGAAATACATCTAACAGTTATATTTTAGGATGAAATACATCTAACAGTTATATTATAACAGTTATATTTTAGGATGAAATACATCTAACAGTTATATTTTAGGATGAAATACATAACAGTTATACAGTTATATATATTAGGATGAAATACATCTAACAGTTATATTTTAGGATGAAATACATCTAACAGTTATATTCAAGGATGAAATACATCTAACAGTTATATTCAAGGATGAAATACATCTAACAGTATATATTTTAGGATGAAATACATCTAACAGTTATATTCTAGGATGAAATACATCTAACAGTTATATTCAAGGATGAAATACATCTAACAGTTATATTCAAGGATGAAATACATCTAACAGT
This sequence comes from Ylistrum balloti, assembly GCF_031769215.1. NCBI lineage: Eukaryota > Metazoa > Mollusca > Bivalvia > Pectinida > Pectinidae > Ylistrum > Ylistrum balloti. The sequence goes on from NW_026782545.1 coordinate 23,048, forward strand.
TATATTCAAGGATGAAATACATCTAACAGTTATATTCAAGGATGAAATACATCTAACAGTTATATTTTAGGATGAAATACATCTAACAGTTATATTTTAGGATGAAATACATCTAACAGTTATATTCAGTTATATTAGGATGAAATACATCTAACAGTTATATTTTAGGATGAAATACATCTAACAGTTATATTCAAGGATGAAATACATCTAACAGTTATATTCAAGGATGATAATACATCTAACAGTTATATTTATAGGATGAAATACATCTAACAGTTATATTTTAGGATGAAATACATCTAACAGTTACAGTTATAACAGTTATATTTTAGGATGAAATACATCTAACAGTGAAATACATCTAACAGTTATATCTAACAGTTATATTCAAGGATGAAATACATCTAACAGTTATATTTTAGGATGAAATACATCTAACAGTTATATATTAGGATGAAATACATCTAACAGTTATATTCAAGGATGAAATACATCTAACAGTTATATTTATATTATACAGTTATATTCAAGGATGAAATACATCTAACAGTTATATTTTAGGATGAAATACATCTAACAGTTATATTTATAGGATGAAATACATCTAACAGTTATATTTTAGGATGAAATACATCTAACTAACAGTTATATTCAAGGATGAAATATTAACAGTTATATTTTAGGATGAAATACATCTAACAGTTATATTCTAGGATGAAATACATCTAACAGTTATATTAAAGGATGAAATACATCTAACAGTTATATTCAAGGATGAAATACATCTAACAGTTATACATACTAACAGTTATATTCAAGGATGAAATACATCTAACAGTTATATTTTAGGATGAAATACATCTAACAGTTATATTTTAGGATGAAATACATCTAACAGTTATATTCAAGGATGAAATACATCTAACAGTATATAACAGTTATATTTTAGGATGAATTACATCTAACAGTTATATTCAAGGATGAAATACATCTAACAGTTATATTTTAGGATGAAATACATCTAACAGTTATATTCAAGGATGAAATACATCTAACAGTTATATTCAAGGATGAAATACATCTAACAGTTATATTTTAGGATGAATTACATCTAACAGTTATATTCTAGGATGAAACACATCTAACAGTTATATTCAAGGATCAAATAAAATTGACAAACTTACGGGGAGGTTAATTCTATTTTACGATTTCCGTGACAACTGATCAGCTATGTGATGTAAATGAATCGTTTTTATTTCAATGGTGCTATTGTGTGTCTTTTGTACAATCGTCTAGTCTCCGGTAAACTTTGAACAGTTGAAGAGTATTAAGTGTAGACTAGGTTCTAATGTGCATCATGTATTATCTGTAGCGAAACCTGTAAAAATAAAACATGAGTAATAGACAAAATGTCAAAATTCCGCATCTGCTGAAGATATCATATAGATATGGCATCAAATTGGGAGAGTTTCACAACTCTTTTATCATTTATATATATACTCCTAGTTGTTATTAGCTGTAGTCGTTCACATCTCAACTGTTACGTAATTTTGGCACTTATGCTTCAGTAAACGCTTCTGTTAAAGAAGTATATAGATAATACATGGTCAGTGTCTGAAAACATAAGCTGCACTTTGGTGAGGGTGAAAAAAAGAAGCTTTTGTCTTTCTGTCCCGAGTCAAAATGCAGCTTATATTTCAAGACACTGATTATGTATTCTATATATCATGTAAGACTGATTGAAAATAAATCAAAACTTCAGCAGTTTTGTTGTTCAATCTATACTGAGAGGGAAAATAAACGCAATTAGGAATTTCCAGGTCAACTACGGGAAATAGAAAAGGGTTTTACAATGTAATCATGGTATAACTGGAAGATAGTTGACCACTCTGTCATCTACGAGAATTTCATTCGTGTACGTTAAGTTAACCTTTCAAATTTGACGTTGATTCAAGAGTACCCCACTCTAAATGAAGTGCGTTCTGGACCCACCAATATCTTGTGTGCCCCCCCCCCTCCAAAGCGAGCTGCAGTAACTGCACGTACTCTTTTGTGCATTGAATTGATCGGGGTATTAACCCTCCTCATTGGTATACGATGAGTCACATTGCCCTATCCTGCCGACGCGTCGTCACATGAGGACGACCGCTTCGGGGACGGTCTGCAACCTTTCCGGTGGCATGTGGTCTTTGGATGAGACGGCAAATGTTCGATGGATGGACTCCAAATTGATTTGCGACCTGATTTTGCGGGGTACCTTGCATAAGAAGTGCAATAGCACGACCCCTGGCATCTTTTACGATGAACTGTTTATGTTTAAAATGTGGGAAATCAAGACGGATATGTCTGAAGATTCGCTCACACAGATTTTCAACCAATCCTTTATACTGGGTTCGAGATATCGTGCTTTTGTCTCTTATTCTTTTGTATAAGCGGCGTGCGCAGTTTAGTTATGCTTCAGTGATTTTAATACGGTACCATAGGGACCTAACTCAAATGCACACATTTGTCAAGTTTCAAGGGTGTACGTCAAGGATTTACTTTACAATATTAGCTTTCTGCTAATTGCGTTTTTTTTCCCCTCTAAGTATATGTTTACCTGACGTTGAGGTCACGCTGAATTTTGCACGATGACGTATGCCAAAATAATTGCTCCGCACAGAAATATAGTACCAAACTTCAACGGATATGCCATCGATTTTATGAATTTTCGGAAATAAAACACAAAATCGCTTATTTCAACATTATCTTTATTGCTCAACGTATTTTTTTAATGATTTAAGAAAGTAATTCTGTCTAATTAATACACGTGCTAAAATACAGCTGTTTTCCGCCAATGTCGAATACAGCAAAAATATATGTGGCAGGTGCATTCCGACAATGTCGGCGCCAGTTAAAGGATAACATGTTACATAATGCAAACGCAAGTTGTTAATAATGAATGTCGCTTATGTTTCAAGAAAAAGATTGTCGTCATAGTGATGAGTGGAAATGTACAATGTAAGCATCATTTGTACTTGAATGACATAGGTTAAGTTACAATGGACGACTCTGCCGAAGTGTTGATTTTGAGTGCAATTTAGTATACACAGATGTGTAAAAACAAAACTTAGAGGAAGCGAATCCTTAACAACAGACGTAACAGGTATTTGCAAAGCGATCATTCCTATACTCTATAAAACTATCAAAACAAATGGAGAGCGAATTCATCACTTCTTCTTGATTCTTTTCTAAAACGCCTGGCGTAATTTCTCATCCATCTGGAATACGAGGACTGGGTCATTGATCGTAAACTCAACATGAAGAATTCTGTATTTTTGTCTACTGATACCAATATATTTTCATTATTCCACTTCTCACTTCTTTTGCTAATCTTTTTTGTAAAAGGAAACGTCACTATTAATGCCTGCCTGTGTCACTATTAATGCCTGACTGTGTCACTATTAATGCCTGTCTGTGTCACTATTAATGCCTGTCTGTGTCTATTAATGCCTGTCTGTGTCACTATTAATGCCTGCCTGTGTCACTATTAATGCCTGCCTGTGTCACTATTAATGCCTGACTGTGTCACTATTAATGCCTGACTGTGTCACTATTAATGCCTGTCTGTGTCACTATTAATGCCTGTCTGTGTCACTATTAATGCCTGTCTGTGTCACTATTAATGCCTCACTATTAATGCCTGACTGTGTCACTATTAATGCCTGTCTGTGTCACTATTAATGCCTGTCTGTGTCTATTAATGCCTGTCTGTGTCACTATTAATGCCTGCCTGTGTCACTATTAATGCCTGTCTGTGTCACTATTAATGCCTGTCTGTGTCACTATTAATGCCTGCCTGTGTCACTATTAATGCCTGTCTGTGTCACTATTAATGCCTGCCTGTGTCACTATTAATGCCTGTCTGTGTCACTATCAATGCATGTCTGTGTCACTATCAATGCCTGTCTGTGTCACTATCAATGCCTGCCTGTGTCACTATTAATGCCTGCCTGTGTCACTATCAATGCCTGTCTGTGTCACTATTAATGCCTGTCTGTGTCACTATTAATGCCGGTCTGTGTCACTATTAATGCCTGCCTGTGTCACTATTAATGCCTGTCTGTGTCACTATTAATGCCTGTCTGTGTCACTATTAATGCCTGCCTGTGTCACTATTAATGCCTGTCTGTGTCACTATTAATGCCTGCCTGTGTCACTATTAATGCCTGCCTGTGTCACTATTAATGCCTGTCTGTGTCTATTAATGCCTGTCTGTGTCACTATTAATGCCTGCCTGTGTCACTATTAATGCCTGCCTGTGTCACTATTAATGCCTGTCTGTGTCACTATTAATGCCTGCCTGTATTACTATTAATGCCTGTCTGTGTCACTATCAATGCATGTCTGTGTCACTATTAATGCCTGTCTGTGTCACTATTAATGCCTGCCTGTGTCACTATTAATGCCTGCCTGTGTCACTATTAATGCCTGTCTGTGTCACTATTAATGCCTGCCTGTGTCACTATTAATGCCTGTCTGTGTCACTATTTATGCCTGTCTGTGTCACTTTTAATGCCTGTCTGTGTCACTTTTAATGCCTGCCTGTGTCACTATTAATGCCTGTCTGTGTCACTATTAATGCCTGCCTGTGTCACTATTAATGCCTGTCTGTGTCACTATTAATGCCTGTCTGTGTCACTATTAATGCCTGTCTGTGTCACTATTAATGCCTATCTGTGTCTATTCATGCCTGCCTGTGTCACTATTAATGCCTGTCTGTGTCACTATTAATGCCTGCCTGTGTCACTATTAATGCCTGTCTGTGTCACTATTAATACCTGCCTGTGTCACTATTAATGCCTGCCTGTGTCACTATTAATGCCTCTCTGTGTCACTATTAATGCCTGCCTGTGTCACTATTAATGCCTGCCTGTGTCACTATTAATGCCTGTCTGTGTCACTATTAATGCCTGTCTGTGTCTATTAATGCCTGCCTGTGTCACTATTAATGCCTGTCTGTGTCACTATTAATGCCTGCCTGTGTCACTATTAATGCCTGCCTGTGTCACTATTAATGCCTGCCTGTGTCACTATTAATGCCTGCCTGTGTCACTATTAATGCCTGCCTGTGTCACTATTAATGCCTGCCTGTGTCACTATTAATGCCTGCCTGTGTCACTATTAATGCCTGTCTGTGTCACTATTAATGCCTGCCTGTGTCACTATTAATGCCTGTCTGTGTCACTATTAATGCCTGTCTGTGTCACTATTAATGCCTGCCTGTGTCACTATTAATGCCTGTCTGTGTCACTATTAATGCCTGTCTGTGTCACTATTAATGCCTGCCTGTGTCACTATTAATGCCTGTCTGTGTCTCTATTAATGCCTGTCTGTGTCACTATTAATGCCTGTCTGTGTCACTATTAATGCCTGCCTGTGTCACTATTAATGCCTGTCTGTGTCACTATTAATGCCTGTCTGTGTCACTTTTAATGCCTGCCTGTGTCACTATTAATGCCTGTCTGTGTCACTATTAATGCCTGCCTGTGTCACTATTAATGCCTGTCTGTGTCACTATTAATGCCTGTCTGTGTCACTATTAATGCCTGTCTGTGTCACTATTAATGCCTGCCTGTGTCACTATTAATGCCTGCCTGTGTCACTATTAATGCCTGCCTGTGTCACTATTAATGCCTGTCTGTGTCACTATTAATGCCTGTCTGTGTCACTATTAATGCCTGTCTGTGTCACTATTAATGCCTGCCTGTGTCACTATTAATGCCTGCCTGTGTCACTATTAATGCCTGTCTGTGTCACTATTAATGCCTGTCTGTGTCACTATTAATGCCTGCCTGTGTCACTATTAATGCCTGTCTGTGTCACTATTAATGCCTGCCTGTGTCACTATTAATGCCTGCCTGTGTCACTATTAATGCCTGTCTGTGTCACTATTAATGCCTGCCTGTGTCACTATTAATGCCTGTCTGTGTCACTATTAATGCCTGCCTGTGTCACTATTAATGCCTGCCTGTGTCACTATTAATGCCTGTCTGTGTCACTATTAATGCCTGTCTGTGTCACTATTAATGCCTGCCTGTGTCACATGCCTGTCTGTGTCACTATTAATGCCTGTCTGTGTCACTATTAATGCCTGCCTGTGTCACTATTAATGCCTGTCTGTGTCACTATTAATGCCTGTCTGTGTCACTATTAATGCCTGCCTGTGTCACTATTAATGCCTGTCTGTGTCACTATTAATGCCTGCCTGTGTCACTATTAATGCCTGTCTGTGTCACTATTAATGCCTGTCTGTGTCACTATTAATGCCTGCCTGTGTCACTATTAATGCCTGTCTGTGTCACTATTAATGCCTGTCTGTGTCACTATTAATGCCTGTCTGTGTCACTATTTATGCCTGCCTGTGTCACTATTAATGCCTGCCTGTGTCACTATTAATGCCTGTCTGTGTCACTATTAATGCCTGCCTGTGTCACTATTAATGCCTGTCTGTGTCACTATTAATGCCTGCCTGTGTCACTATTAATGCCTGCCTGTGTCACTATTAATGCCTGCCTGTGTCACTATTAATGCCTGCCTGTGTCACTATTAATGCCTGCCTGTGTCACTATTAATGCCTGTCTGTGTCACTATTAATGCCTGTCTGTGTCACTATTAATGCCTGCCTGTGTCACTATTAATGCCTGCCTGTGTCACTATTAATGCCTGCCTGTGTCACTATTAATGCCTGCCTGTGTCACTATTAATGCCTGTCTGTGTCACTATTAATGCCTGCCTGTGTCACTATTAATGCCTGCCTGTGTCACTATTAATGCCTGCCTGTGTCACTATTAATGCCTGTCTGTGTCACTATTAATGCCTGCCTGTGTCACTATTAATGCCTGTCTGTGTCACTTTTAATGCCTGCCTGTGTCACTATTAATGCCTGTCTGTGTCACTATTAATGCCTGCCTGTGTCACTATTAATGCCTCTCTGTGTCACTATTAATGCCTGCCTGTGTCACTATTAATGCCTGTCTGTGTCACTATTAATGCCTGCCTGTGTCACTATTAATGCCTGTCTGTGTCACTATTAATGCCTGCCTGTGTCACTATTAATGCCTGTCTGTGTCACTATTAATGCCTGCCTGTGTCACTATTAATGCCTGCCTGTGTCACTATTAATGCCTGCCTGTGTCACTATTAATGCCTGTCTGTGTCACTATTAATGCCTGCCTGTGTCACTATTAATGCCTGTCTGTGTCACTATTAATGCCTGCCTGTGTCACTATTAATGCCTGTCTGTGTCACTATTAATGCCTGTCTGTGTCACTATTAATGCCTGCCTGTGTCACTATTAATGCCTGTCTGTGTCACTATTAATGCCTGCCTGTGTCACTATTAATGCCTCTCTGTGTCACTATTAATGCCTGCCTGTGTCACTATTAATGCCTGTCTGTGTCACTATTAATGCCTGCCTGTGTCACTATTGATGCCTGTCTGTGTCACTATTAATGCCTGTCTGTGTCACTTTTAATGCCTGTCTGTGTCACTATTAATGCCTGCCTGTGTCACTATTGATGCCTGCCTGTGTCACTATTAATGCCTGTCTGTGTCACTTTTAATGCCTGTCTGTGTCACTATTGATGCCTGCCTGTGTCACTATTAATGCCTGCCTGTGTCACTATTAATGCCTGCCTGTGTCACTATTAATGCCTGTCTGTGTCACTATTAATGCCTGTCTGTTATTGGTATTGAGGTAATCTGCGGTGTTTGTTTTGGGGTTGACCAAGGTTTACTTGGCTGGTGTCGTCGATGAAGCAGAAGACGCTTACTCTTCCGGAACACCTGAGCTTATTTCCTGGTACTTTTTTATGAGTCTCCGTGTAAATCTTCCCCTTGTTCTTTTTATTGACATGACTTTGGATTATGATGACATTTTGCTATATTTTTTTCGTTATTTACATGTATTCTGTAGTAGGTTTATATCTTCGGCTCCGACTTCGTCGTCGTCGTCGTTGTTGTTGTTATTTACACCATAACAATGCGTGATAACGACTTCTACAGATTATTTAGATATCGGATTACGAAACATGTCATTCTGTTAAAGCGTGAGTGACACATTCCACGACTCTCATCAAAAGTGCTCCAGTTTTTTCACGTATCAACAGATTTCAATGGTTATGTTGTCATGAAATGCTCTTTAAATCAATCAGCCACAAGTACGAATGACTTTTTTGTCGTTAAAATATCAATAAGTTACTTTCTATAATAAACTTCATTGTCAACATGTCAAGTGATTAATTATATTTCTAAGATTGCTGACATTTGAAAAATGGTTGGCAGCTCATTAGCCAGTCGGGAATAGTGTTCTGAACTAATGGTTTTGTAAAGGTATTTTTGCATTAGAAGTGCAAGACTTATTTATTCCATGTGAGTAAGAGGTTAATAACAATAGTGATAAATACACGGTAGAATACTGACGGAAACTCATGAAATGTGATAATAGATTTGATTTGGTAATAGACCTAGATGAAAACACATGATATAGTTTTTTCCATTTGTACAGGATTTAAAGGGAAAGTTTACGACAGAAATGCATGCTATCCATACGATTGTTGAATAATAGACTTTAACTGGCCTCTGTCTAGAAACTGGACATTTCGGAATTGTCTGCGTAAAGACCATCTCAATCGAATTGCAGATATAAGGTAAAAGTTGGAGGATTCTCACCATTATCATGAAAAAAGAAGTTAGCAAAAGAGATAATAGAAAGCGTTTTGTTGCTGTGATCAGTTAACAGCGACAACATCAACAACAACAGCAAGACAACATCAGCAACAACAGCAAGACAACATTAACAACATTAATGTAGCATATTATTGACAACAAAAAGACTATAAATGCTAACCATCTTAGTGTAACTTAATGTAGCACACAGTGAAAATAGATATGTTTTTTTTATATTTAAACTATGTATTAAACATACAAGTTATTGACAAAATTTGTAAGACCGTTGTGATTGATTGAAATATTAAATTTGGCCATTGCTATTCTGTCGGTTTGTGTCCAATATGTCATTATGACTGGTTGTTTATTTGTTGTCGATTAAGCAGAATCGTGTCCTAGATTTCATCACTTAAATCCTCTTGTGGAGTTCGAGGGAATTGAACTCAGAATTAGATCTAATTAACAGATTTAATCAACCCTTGTTTTGGTCCATGTGCTTTATATTTCTTCAAATTTCCAACAGAAATACAATTTCTCCCCCTCAAAAAAAAAAAAAAAAAAGAGGTCAAGACAACAAGTCTGACCAGAGTTATCGCCCTTCCCCAAATTCCCAGAGCTGTGCTATATGAATCACACAAGTTACATTCCCTCCACACAGGGTCCACACTGATCTGTTAACTGAGGAGAGACGATAAACTGTAAAACATATTGTAATTGAAATCTCAATTATATCTTGTAACAGCTATGTTAACATGTAATGATAATAATGTTTCTGACATAGGGGAATTACTTCATCTAGTGACGTCATGACATAATTTACATGTAACATTAACTACTGATTGCCATTTACTTCCTAAGATGTTTCAATGTCATTTAAAAAGTAACTAGGTATTGATACTAGCAGCACGCTTGTGATAAAATAAAAAGTTGAATCCCGTCCATTGAATTACACCGTGAAAAATAGAAAAATATCACAATAGAACAAGTCAATGATGTCATCAACTGAAAACGAGGCTTCGGCTCTTCGTATCTAATCAACGAACCGACGTCCAACTTGTAATTACTGATCGTTTAACTTCAAAATGTACTTAGAAAATGATGAATCTGGAGTCATTTTTACAGTCAACATATTCATCACACAAATCATTCATGTAACACCTTATAGCATTACTTACGAGTCCAACACCACATAACTGCTGTTTACTTTTTAAAACTTTTGTCCTCGTTTTATCGAATAACAGGTGCTAAATTTCTTACACGTGCATATTTACACGTGGGTATTTACACGTGGATACTTACACGCGGATATTTACACGTGGATACTTACATATGGATATTTACACGTGGATATTTACACGTGGATACTTACAGATGGATATTTACACGTGGATACTTACACGTGGATATTTACACGTGGATATTTACACGTGGATACTTACAGATGGATATTTACACGTGGATACTTACACGTGGATATTTCTTACACGTGCATATTTACACGTGGGTATTTACACGTGGATACTTACACGTGGATATTTACACGTGGATACTTACACGTGGATATTTACACGTGGATATTTACACGTGGATACTTACAAGTGGATATTTACACGTGGATACTTACACGTGGATATTTCTTACACGTGCATATTTACACGTGGATACTTACACGTGGATATTTACACGTGGATATTTACACGTGGATACTTACACGTGGATATTTACACGTGGATATTTACACGTGGATACTTACACGTGGATATTTACACGTGGATACTTACATGTGGATATTTACACGTGGATACTTTTTGCTGTTTCAGAGAACTTGCTAAATGTATTGTAAAATTAATTATCAACACGGTCATCAAAGATTAAAGGAAAGCTGAAGAGGAAGGGGGACACAACAACACAATAATAAAACAAATAACCTTCACAAAAATGAATGTGAAAGTACATGTTATGTTCGGTTATATTGATAAGGGACAGAATCATCGAAGGAGGCGATAAATGTCACCGCATTAGAAAATATAAATACAAGGAGTCCAGACTTGACAACCGTATATCTACACTGTCTCAATTCAGTAGGTTTTATCTTTGAGGTGTGGTGAACTATTGTTAATAAAATCAACTTTCTTTAACTTCCATAGTAACCCTAAAAAATATCGTACCAGCATTTCAATCGCAGACAGGACTCAGATGTAAAGATCACTCGCACTGCTTCAGACGTTTGTACTTTTACTCCCATAACTGACCCAGAAGAAGCTTGAAAGTCGTCTTTTCCAAGCTTGAGGTTTTGGCAAAGTCATAGAAAATACCAGTCAATTATCTTCGTCAGCAGACCTTGCAGTGTTATCTCAGTTCAGAGCAGCAACATCACATTGATAGAAAAATATACTTAGTGGGCGAAACATCTCGAGGCGTTATTGATAGCATTGACCAACATATATCGGATAGTGTTTAGGACAGTGTGTCCGTGACGTTTATCTATCGGACAGTGTTTAGGACAGTGTGTCCGTGACGTTTATATATCGGACAGTGTTTAGGACAGTGTGTCCGTGACGTTTATCTATCGGACAGTGTTTAGGACGGTGTGTCCGTGACGTTTATCTATCGGACAGTGTTTAGGACAGTGTGTCCGTGACGTTTATCTATCGGACAGTGTTAAGGACGGTGTGTCCGTGACGTTTATCCATCGGACAGTGTTTAGGACAGAGTGTGTTCGTGACGTTTATCTATCGGACAGTGTTTAGGACGGTGTGTCCGTGACGTTTATCTATCGGACAGTGTTTAGGACAGTGTGTCCCTGACGTTTATCTATCGAACAGTGTTTACGACAGAGTGTGTTCGTGACGTTTATCTATCGGACAGTGTTTAGGACGGTGTGTCCGTGACGTTTATCTATCGGACAGTGTTAAGGACGGTGTGTCCGTGACGTTTATCTATCGGACAGTGTTTAGGACAGAGTGTGTTCGTGACGTTTATCTATCGGACAGTGATTAGGACAGTGTGTCCGTGACGTTTATCTATCGGACAGCGTTTAGGACAGTGTGTCCGTGACGTTTATCTATCGGACAGTGTTTAGGACAGAGTGTGTCCGTGACGTTTATATATCGGACAGTGTTAAGGACGGTGTGTCCGTGACGTTTATCTATCGGACAGTGTTTAGGACAGAGTGTGTTCGTGACGTTTATCTATCGGACAGTGTTTAGGACGGTGTGTCCGTGACGTTTATCTATCGGACAGTGTTTAGGACAGTGTGTCCGTGACGTTTATCTATCGGACAGTGTTAAGGACAGAGTGTGTTCTTGACGTTTATCTATCGGACAGTGTTTAGGACAGAGTGTGTTCGTGACGTTTATCTATCGGACAGTGTTTAGGACGGTGTGTCCGTGACGTTTATCTATCGGACAGTGTTAAGGACAGAGTGTGTTCTTGACGTTTATCTATCGGACAGTGTTAAGGACAGAGTGTGTTCTTGACGTTTATCTATCGGACAGTGTTAAGGACAGTGTGTCCGTGACGTTTATCCATCGGACAGTGTTTAGGACATTTAAGACCATTTTGCCATATTCGTCTTCATTATTAGTGTTCAGCGGCATTGAGGTACATGCGTTCTTACATTGGAAATACAATTTCAATGTTGTACTTACGTCACAGTTTTATTTTGAGTGATTTTCGATTTGATTTTTATATTGTTTAATGTCCTATCAATATAAATGGTCAGGACATCTCAACCGGTCACCTTTGACCCTGTCACACATTATACTGACAACAGACGAAACAGTCCACAACATTGAAGTATACTACCAAAGACTTCCAGTAGGACACCTGACCCGGTCACACATTATACTGACAACAGACGAAACAGTCCACAACATTGAAGTATACTACCAAAGACTTCCAGTAGGACACCTGACCCGGTCACACATTATACTGACAACAGACGAAACAGTCTACAACATTGAAGTATACTACCAAAGACTTCCAGTAGGACACCTGACCCGGTCACACATTATACTGACAACAGACGAAACAGTCCACAACATTGAAGTATACTACCAAAGACTTCCAGCAGGACACCTGACCCGGTCACACATTATACTGACAACAGACGAAACAGTCGTTACTCTACAACATTGAAGTATACTACCAAAGACTTCCAGTAGGACACCTGACCCGGTCACACATTATACTGACAACAGACGAAACAGTGTACAACATTGAAGTATACTACCAAAGACTTCCAGTAGGACACCTGACCCGGTCACACATTATACTGACAACAGACGAAACAGTCGTTACTCTACAACATTGGAGTATACTACCAAAGACTTCCAGTAGGACACCTGACCCGGTCACACATTATACTGACAACAGACGAAACAGTCCACAACATTGAAGTATACTACCAAAGACTTCCAGTAGGACACCTGACCCGGTCACACATTATACTGACAACAGACGAAACAGTGTACAACATTGAAGTAACTACCAAAGACTTCCAGTAGGACACCTGACCCGGTCACTCATTATACTTACTAGAGTCGATAGAGTCGTTTGTCTACAACATTGAAGTATACTACCAAAGACTTCCAGTAGGACACCTGACCCGGTCACACATTATACTGACAACAGACGAAACAGTGTACAACATTGAAGTATACTACCAAAGACTTCCAGTAGGACACCTGACCCGGTCACACATTATACTGACAACAGACGAAACAGTCTACAACATTGAAGTATACTACCAAAGACTTCCAGTAGGACACCTGACCCGGTCACACATTATACTGACAACAGACGAAACAGTCTACAACATTGAAGTATACTACCAAAGACTTCCAGTAGGACACCTGACCCGGTCACACATTATACTGACAACAGACGAAACAGTCACACATTATTGACAACAGACGAAACAGTCTACAACATTGAAGTATACTACCAAAGACTTCCAGTAGGACACCTGACCCGGTCACACATTATACTGACAACAGACGAAACAGTGTACAACATTGAAGTATACTACCAAAGACTTCCAGTAGGACACCTGACCCGGTCACACATTATACTGACAACAGACGAAACAGTCTACAACATTGAAGTATACTACCAAAGACTTCCAGTAGGACACCTGACCCGGTCACACATTATACTGACAACAGACGAAACAGTCGTTACTCTACAACATTGGAGTATACTACCAAAGACTTCCAGTAGGACACCTGACCCGGTCACATATTATACTGACAACAGACGAAACAGTGTACAACATTGAAGTATACTACCAAAGACTTCCAGTAGGACACCTGACCCGGTCACACATTATACTGACAACAGACGAAACAGTGTACAACATTGAAGTATACTACCAAAGACTTCCAGTAGGACACCTGACCCGGTCACACATTATACTGACAACAGACGAAACAGTCCTCAACATTGAAGTATACTACCAAAGACTTCCAGTAGGACACCTGACCCGGTCACACATTATACTGACAACAGACGAAACAGTCTACAACATTGAAGTATACTACCAAAGACTTCCAGTAGGACACCTGACCCGGTCACACATTATACTGACAACAGACGAAACAGTGTCTACAACATTGAAGTATACTACCAAAGACTTCCAGTAGGTAGGTCACACATTATACTGACAACAGACGAAACCCGGTCACACATTATACTGACAACAGACGAAACAGTCGTTACTCTACAACATTGGAGTATACTACCAAAGACTTCCAGTAGGACACCTGACCCGGTCACACATTATACTGACAACAGACGAAACAGTGTACAACATTGAAGTATACTACCAAAGACTTCCAGTAGGACACCTGACCCGGTCACACATTATACTGACAACAGACGAAACAGTCCACAACATTGAAGTATACTACCAAAGACTTCCAGTAGGACACCTGACCCGGTCACACATTATACTGACAACAGACGAAACAGTCCACAACATTGAAGTATACTACCAAAGACTTCCATTAGGACACCAAAGACTTCCAGTAGGACACCCGGTCACACATTATACTGACAACAGACGAAACAGTCTACAACATTGAAGTATACTACCAAAGACTTCCAGTAGGACACCTGACCCGGTCACACATTATACTGACAACAGACGAAACAGTGTACAACATTGAAGTATACTACCAAAGACTTCCAGTAGGACACCTGACCCGGTCACACATTATACTGACAACAGACGAAACAGACATTGAAGTATACTACCAAAACAGTAGGACACCTGACCCGGTCACACATTATCTGACAACAACGTCCACAACATTGAAGTATACTACCAAAGACTTCCAGTAGGACACCTGACCCGGTCACACATTATACTGACAACAGACGAAACAGTCGTTACTCTACAACATTGGAGTATACTACCAAAGACTTCCAGTAGGACACCTGACCCGGTCACATATTATACTGACAACAGACGAAACAGTGTACAACATTGAAGTATACTACCAAAGACTTCCAGTAGGACACCTGACTCGGTCACACATTATACTGACAACAGACGAAACAGTCTACAACATTGAAGTATACTACCAAAGACTTCCAGCAGGACACCTGACCCGGTCACACATTATACTGACAACAGACGAAACAGTCCACACCATTGAAGTATACTACCAAAGACTTCCAGTAGGACACCTGACCCGGTCACACATTATACTGACAACAGACGAAACAGTCCACAACATTGAAGTATACTACCAAAGACTTCCAGTAGGACACCTGACCCGGTCACACATTATACTGACAACAGACGAAACAGTCCACAACATTGAAGTATACTACCAAAGACTTCCAGTAGGACACCTGACCCGGTCACACATTATACTGACAACAGACGAAACAGTCCACAACATTGAAGTATACTACCAAAGACTTCCAGTAGGACACCTGACCCGGTCACACATTATACTGACAACAGACGAAACAGTCCACAACATTGAAGTATACTACCAAAGACTTCCAGTAGGACACCTGACCCGGTCACACATTATACTGACAACAGACGAAACAGTCCACACCATATTGAAGTATACTACCAAAGACTTCCAGTAGGACACCCGGTCACACATTATACTGACAACAGACGAAACAGTCCACAACATTGAAGTATACTACCAAAGACTTCCAGTAGGACACCTGACCCGGTCACACATTATACTGACAACAGACGAAACAGTCAAAGACTTCCAGTAGGACACCTGACCCGGTCACACATTAGACACCATTGAAGTATACTACCAAAGACTTCCAGTAGGACACCTGACCCGGTCACACATTATACTGACAACAGACGAAACAGTCTACACCATTGAAGTATACTACCAAAGACTTCCAGTAGGACACCTGACCCGGTCACACATTATACTGACAACAGACGAAACAGTCTACACCATTGAAGTATACTACCAAAGACTTCCAGTAGGACACCTGACCCGGTCACACATTATACTGACAACAGACGAAACAGTCTACAACATTGAAGTATACTACCAAAGACTTCCAGTAGGACACCTGACCCGGTCACACATTATACTGACAACAGACGAAACAGTCGTTACTCTACAACATTGGAGTATACTACCAAAGACTTCCAGTAGGATATCTCACCCGGTCACACATTATACTGACAACAGACGAAACAGTCCACAACATTGGAGTATACTACCAAAGACTTCCAGTAGGACATCTCACCCGGTCACACATTATACTGACAACAGACGAAACAGTGTACAACATTGAAGTATACTACCAAAGACTTCCAGTAGGACATCTCACCCGGTCACACATTATACTGACAACAGACGAAACAGTGTACAACATTGAAGTATACTACCAAAGACTTCCAGTAGGACACCTGACCCGGTCACACATTATACTGACAACAGACGAAACAGTCGTTACTCTACAACATTGGAGTATACTACCAAAGACTTCCAGTAGGACATCTCACCCGGTCACACATTATACTGACAACAGACGAAACAGTCCACAACATTGGAGTATACTACCAAAGACTTCCAGTAGGACATCTCACCCGGTCACACATTATACTGACAACAGACGAAACAGTCGTTACTCTACCACACCATTCTGAACGTTAAGCAAGAAGTATTTACTACCATTGTAAAGACTCTGGCGTGTCTCAGTAGGGAAATGTAGTCCAAAACCCTATTTCAAGAGGCCAACGCTGAACTACAGGCCGAATGTAAGACAGTGTCAGCGTAGACATTGGGAAACAAAATGAAATTCAAAATATAATTAGAGCGAAAATATGCATGAAGAAATGGCACTATACAGGAAAGTTATTGAGTTATGGGGCAAATACCACCCCCGCCCCTCCCCGCTTACCAAATATCTGGTCCAGATTAGGACATTTCAGTGTGACGGTCCAACATTCTGTGAACATCATATACATATAATCCTGTCTGTTGTTAGCACGCCAAACACAAAAACAAACAGGAAAATACTGTCAGCTTGACCATAATCAAAACTCAGATAAAACTAGGGGAAATATGAACAAAAGAAAGATTTACACGGAGACTCTTGTGACAGTAAAAGGAGAATAAGACCAGGTGTTCCAGAAGAGTAAGCGTCTTCTGATTCATCGGTTTCATAGTATACACGGACGACATCTGTCATGTAAATCTTGGCCAATCCAAGTAACATATGTGACGTTCTAAAATGCGAACAAGGTATCAGACATGCATGTTTCCAGTAATAGCTCCATGCTAACACCATTATTGCTCTGATCGATGGACTGCCGAGTGTGTGTTTACTACACATGTAGTTCCTGATTTTGCTGTGAACGATGCATATTTAGGAAACACCTTCTTGATGATACAATGTAAGAATGTGAGCTCGGACCTACAGAATGTCTGTCTCGTTATTTCGAAAACCTAAGTATTTATGAGACACGGATTTTTGACCTTGCAGACGACCGGGATCATTGCCAAGGCAGTCATATAGTATGAGATCTCTGCGACTTGTAATCAAGTGTCCCACACTACAGATAAGACGCATTTATTAACAGAAAGACAAGTTTACCCGACTGTTGTTGAACCAGAGACGTGCAATGTTGTCTTTAGGAGTAAATATGATATTAGTCACGTGTTATGATAATCTGTGTAGACATATCAGTGATTCACATGTGTTTCTTTTAAATTGTGATACTTCAGCTTTCCATTGTTACATATAGCATTGTCAACTGAAGGGTTTGTAAGGGCGGTGCCATATGGCGTTTAATACGAAATGTTACTCCTCACTATCAGGGCGGATGAACCCATTTATATTAGGCACTGCAGTAGGTATTTTGATAAGTAAAGTGAAAGGAATTTTAGTATTGTGGGTGTTCGGTACTTGATGGGCAGGTCGTTACGCGCCCTCCACGCCGTGTTTGTAGGCCGAAATGTCTAGTTTTGTTTACTTTTGATGGACGCAATACTTCTTTAATGTGGTTTTCGGATCAGAAGTGTTCAGTGAGCATTGCTGATAAATACTTGAAAATCTTTTTTCTCGTTTTCAGTAAAGTCATTAACATTTTATTAGCGAAGGAGACACGAAAGAAAACAACTTTCAGCGTCGGTTAACAAATGTTCGTGTTTCACTTCCATAGTAGTTTGCTATTGTATCTAATATACTTATAAGAAAGCACTGCAAGGCTTCATGGGCATGTCTGATGAATTAAAACTGTGAATCAAAGATTGATGTTTCAGGTAGGACATTAAATAATGGTTTTACCATCAAATAAATGAATGATGCTCGAAAGCCGCTATTAGTAGTTTGTGAGTTTCAGCATTACCCAGGCTGTTAATCCGTGAAAGATAGGGAGGTTTCATTAGTATGACCCTAGTAAGTATCATGTCGGTAACATCCATATTAGCATTTGGCTTTTCTATTTATATATGACGGACGAGTTTGTTATTGCCATCTATATTTACATTATATTTTTATTTTATGTTGTAAGGGACGAGTTTGTCGACGCCACATCTTATCCTTTACCATGAGATATGAATGTGCCAGCTGTACATGTATTTCTCATTACTGCTGTCACGAGTACATTTTTTCCCATCCTTCTAAATTTTTGAACGTGTCTTGTACAAACAAAGCAGATGTTGTTTTAGCGATGGAAGTCCAGTTTTCTATATCACTAAGAGACCAGTGAATATCGAGCTCCTCCGATTGACGATTATCGTTTAGGTCCAGTTTTCTATATCACTAAGAGACCAGTGAATATCGAGCTCCTCCGATTGACGATTATCGTTTAGGTCCAGCTTTCTATATCACTAAGAGACCAGTGAATATCGAGCTCCTCCGATTGACGATTATCGTTTAGGTCCAGCTTTCTATATCACTAAGAGACCAGTGAATATCGAGCTCCTCCGACTGACGTTTTTCGTTTAAGGTGTTAGTAATGTGATAGCTCTTACCGCTGTAAATATGGACGTCGGAACCTAAATCTAATCTGGGAAATATCTTTTACTGGATAATGTATATCTACTGTGACAAAACTCCGAGACTTGCTAGGTGTGATGATTTTAATCCGATGTTACAAACAAAATCAATGTGACAACTAGATTAAAGAATGGGGTATTTATCCGTTATAACATAGAAGTCATCTCGCGTATAATTTACTACTTCCCTCTAAAAGGAAGATATTTTAAAGGTTGAATTGTCCTTTAATATAATCGAGTGAGTTTTTACTTAATTTTATTATCTGTGTATATTTTTAAAACGTAGATTTCTTTAACCTTACTTTTTTCCAAAGTTAAGGATTTCTTATTTCATGAACATGTCCATGGATTGCAAATGTGCTTCCCTGTGGAAAAATACCAGAAGGCCTGCCTTTTGTACAATCCTTGGTAGACTTTCTCTTTTTATACAGTCCTTAGTAGGATTTGTCTTTGCTTGCTTTGTGGATCGCTTGTAGTCCATCAGAGTATGAGAGCTTTGTCAACAACACTGGAACTACTCACGGCTACTCGACGTTCCTCAGGGACAGGAAAACAATATCTGGACACGGTGACAAGATGAACGGTCTTATTTATCGACAACAAACTAATCAGTCATTGGCTACGATTTATAAAACTAAACTCACAGCGATAGTGATAAAGATTGTGTCTGTATATAAAAAGCAACACAATTTTCTTCATTTTAAGCGAATATGCAACAATAAATTAAAAGACATGACATTCTGTTGACCTCTTATTGACAATTTTCGATTTCAGAAGTAAGGTAAGGAATCTGAAGGGTCAAAATCAGAATATATAAGATAGAAAAGAAACCAATATGTCACAGCTCATTTTTGCTTTTTGCAAATCAAAGCATGTCTTCTGAATGTCATACAAAGGTCTGGTAAGGTCTAGTGGCAAAGTTCTGACAAAGGTCTGGTGGCAAAGTTCTGACAAAGGTCTGGTGGCAAAGTTCTGTCAAAGGTCTGGTGGCATAGTTCTGACAAAGGTCTGGTGGCAAAGTTCTGGCAAAGCTCTGGTGGCAAAGTTCTGGCGGCAGAGGTCTGGCAAAGGTCTTGTGGCAAAGATTTGGTAACAAAGGTCTGGTAAAGGTCTGGTGGCTTTTTCTGGTATACGTCTGGCGACCAGGGTCTGGCAAAGATCTAGTGGCAAAAGCCTGCTAAAAGATCTGGTGGCAAAGGTCTTGCAAAGATCTGGTGGCCATTTATGGTACAGGTCTGGCAAAACAAATGCACTATGAATTGTTATATGGGATAGTAGATTTAATAATTAGCCATTACATTGTCCTGGATATGGGAAAACAAAACGACTTATCCTCCAGTCTGTTGGAATCTAATGTGAATCAGGAAGTCAGTGGCTGCAGCACATAATATAATCTTAAACATGATTCCGGTACAATTGTAACGTTAATATTGTCACAAGAGAAGAGACGCCTTTTGACCAGCCAGTTCGGGGTTAGTCCGAATGACCGATTTCTTGGAGAAAATTGTTATGTTAACATCAAGAAGATAAGTCCTTGTCACTAGACACTTTGAGCCACGCCCCATTCTCTCTCCTATTGGCCTAACTGACCGGGAAGCATGACAATGATGACCCCAGGGTGTCCTTGAGGTGATCTTACACCAAGAATTCGCATTAGTTCAGCTCAGCTGTAGAAGTGTTTATACATAACTAATTAACACAAATAGAAATGGACATTTATCAACACTTGAGTTGCAACAAATGTATTGCTGCATATGACAAAATCCGATAAGCGAACTGCATAATTTGTCTTCGTTGAAGAAGGAAGAAGAAGAAGAAGAAGAAGAAGAAGAAGTCGTTTTGCCTACATATTAACTTTCATTCTTTGCACAATTCTTTTGTCAAACTCTATCGTCTTTCCATTATTCTTTTAAAATTGTTCAGCTGTATCTTCTTTTCATAACCATCGGAGAGACACACTCCATACGCACAACTTTAATATGTCAAGTCTGCACTCAACGTTTGACATAGTCTAGCTTATCATTCCAGTTGCAGAACATATGTATGCCTCAGGATCACAAGATCGGGGACATATTGCTTTTGTGCTGTCTGTTCGTCTGGTGTCAATTTTACTTGTGACAAGACCTTTCCGGTGTAACCAAGTTTTGACCACGTGGCCCGACCGTGACCTTTGATCTACATTTGAAAAAAATTAACATTGACTATAACCATTGAACTCAAACTGTCAAATTATTATCACAATGAGGACATAAGTGATTAAAAAAGTGTGGATACAATTAGCACATATCTTACACAGTACAGTTTTAATGTCACACTTTAGAATTTTTTTACAACTGGGGGCATAGTGTTCCATAAACACATCTTGTTCTTAAAGTCATCTGGTTTCGTCATTAC
Organism: Ylistrum balloti; assembly: GCF_031769215.1. NCBI lineage: Eukaryota > Metazoa > Mollusca > Bivalvia > Pectinida > Pectinidae > Ylistrum > Ylistrum balloti. The sequence continues at coordinate 44,662 of NW_026782545.1, forward strand.
CATCATTTAAGTAACCCTTGCGAGGATGACGTATGATAGATGAACTACAACAAGCGTGGATGTTAATAATATGTTAAAAAAAATGAAAGACGTTTACCATGTGTGATGTGTAGTCAATATGGGAGCGGCCTCTGTAGTCTGCCTTGGTGTTACGTCATAAGTAACGCTTTTTATATTGATTGTGTAAAGATAATCTGTGGCAAAAATACAAATGTAGATTTTTATTCACTTTGATTACACGCGGATTTCGAAGTCCTGTTAATGGGTCTGCCACATGAATCCAACAGGGTATATCAGTATTGAGTATCTCGCAATAAGTCGTGTCTTATTTTCAAACTGCCAGCATTCGCCATTATGTCTGGGAACCTAGATACAACTATGTGTGCGACAGAGGCCTCTAACCCAAGTCTAAACAAGGATCAGTTACATTTCCAACTTAAAGGCATAACATTTAAAAAAAAGGAATTTAACAAAAAAAACTGTATTTGTTTCGGTCAAACATGCATTATAATTAGACACTTATCAAAGACAAACATGCGTTATAATTAGACACTTATCAAAGACAAACATGCATTATAATTAGACACTTATCAAAGACAAACATGCGTTATAATTAGACACTTATCAAAGACAAACATGCGTTATAATTAGACACTTATCAAAGACAAACATGCGTTATATTTAGACACTTATCAAAGACAAACATGCGTTATAATTAGACACTTATCAAAGACAAACATGCATTATAATTAGACACTTATCAAAGACAAACATGCGTTATAATTAGACATTTATCAAAGACAAACATGCGTTATATTTAGACACTTATCAAAGACAAACATGCATTATAATTAGACACTTATCAAAGACAAACATGCATTATAATTAGACATTTATCAAAGACAAACATGCGTTATAATTAGACACTTATCAAAGACAAACATGCGTTATAATTAGACACTTATCAAAGACAAACATGCGTTATAATTAGACACTTATCAAAGACAAAAAATGCACGAATTTGTTTTCCTTTTCATTTGTTAGATATAGATATGTCCTTTTGATATCGTTCAGGTACATGTACTGAATTACATATGTACGTAGACCCACATTGTACACAATGGACAGCAAATCTTAGAGTAGACAATATAGGCCTACATTCCCTCCTTATTGGTCTAAGTAGGATTTCATTTCCTCTTCTTTTGTTTCAGCCCAGTTAAAAAACGATTTTGAGAATTTTTTTGAAATGAAAAACACTTCTTTGTTGTGGGAACTGGTCAACTGTTAATAACATTTCGAGATCAGCATCTGTCACAACCCATAGCAAGCAAAATATAGACATCCATACCAGAATGTTCTCGAATCACGTGATTATTACAGTATCTATTTATAGTCAGATAATACTTTCGTTTTTAAAAGAGCAATGAATCATGGGAAACAGGCAAGGGAAACGTGCGCTTTGTGATGAAGAATAAAATTGCAGAAAAAGAACCACGGAAATGAAAGGTGCAGTATAATATTTGAAGTCTGTGGTATATATCCTTACAAATGTACATTTCAATAATTCTGTAATCAATGACAAATTCATTGTAAGGAGATACTGATGGCGTTAATGACTTCACAAGATGTCTTAAAGCTTAAGCGTAGGTCTCAATTTTCCCCAAGTGGCCGGTACACATTTATGAAGAAAACATTTTTTAAAATTTTAATTTCAACACCCAAATAATCCATTTTAAAGATAACTTAATCTTGTCACTCATCTTGTAACATCGCACGCCATTTCTATCATTTTAAAAAAAGCTAACCCTTGTTGTGCTGTTGGGAGGTTTATTCTCGCTTACCTGTGAACTTCACAGGACTGAAACATAAAAACCATTTCAAAATACCACAGGCCAGAAATCACAGCAGAACAATGTATAAGTCAGTCCCACTCCAGAGAATCATTCTAGAGTTACAAATGAATAGAAATATGGGAATGAGGATATCACGAGGGAAATTCATGCTTTATGCTTAAATGAGTTTTTTTTGATAAATTAAAACATAGCAAGTTTTAAGGAGATGGACGGAAAACTGAGAGAAGAAATCTACACAAGATTAGATTGCTGAAAAAAAAAAGAAAAAAAAAGGAACCAGCACTTTGAATTGAAATGCTGTTCAGAAAAAACCTCAATTCCATGGAATAAATAGAAAACTGGGAGAGGAGATATCTGGAAAAAATGGATAAAAACACAATAGGCTGATAAACCCTTCAAGAGTATCATAAGTCTGAGACTATGTATTTACCATTCTATTAAATAACCTGACTGAAGATGCTGTATTGACAAAGCAAAACCTTAAACAAAACAAGAAGTCATGTGAATCTTTCAAGTACCCTTTTTATATACTCTCTTCCTCTATTTAAAAAAAACACAGAATGTAGTCAAGTTACTGTCCTGTATAATTGAACCTGTCGTCCTTGAGTTGGCCTCGGGACAAAGACCTAACATACCTCCTCCACACGAAGTTTTTGTTGTTGTCTGTACTGACACACAATCATCAGTGCTGTCTAGCTATTGAATATATTTTTTTCAATGGGAAGTTTTGAATTTGAAAATTAGATTTCTCTTTAAATTTCTGTTCCATATTTCTTTGAAACTACAAAACTCAGGTGTGCAGACCATTGAAAAAAAATCTCTTTGACTTTGGTCAGTTGTAGTCTTAATCAGTCTTGGGAAGGAGAACATTTATTCCAGAGAGAGTTAGAAGGGAAAATATTGGGGAAAAATCAGACAATATTCACAAAAACGACAAATTCTGAAATATTTTTTATAAATTATTAAATATAAGGTAAGCCTTAAATATACACACAACATCTTTTATTACTGTCAGTTTTACATTTCTCTGCAGAAACTCTGTGTGAGTGTTGTGTTTGACACTGTGGGTATAATTCAGATACTTGTAACCTTTAGAGTGGAAGTGAGACCAGAAGGAGGGACCCTTGTAATTGTGACTGTATAAGTACTTCAAGTCTTTGATTTCTGTAAGTGATTCTACATCTCCTTTATCATTTTGGAATGTTAGGGGCTTCTTGACAAGAATGGAATGAAGGAGGATGTTGATGTTACATTGTGGTCTGTCACCATCAGAAATCACTTTCACAAATCTGTTACACATGAGAAGTGCTACATGGGTGTCACAATTTGATATCAAAATTTAAATAGGTGGTGTCTGGGTCCAGTATCTAGGTCACATTCGAGGGAAGGGTATTTAAATATATATAGGTGGGAGGGTTTTTTTATAACCAAGTACCAACATAAACAGATGACTTCAGTGTTTCCTAATGCATGGATTCTTCTCTTGCAGGATTGATAACCCACAGTGGTAAAAACTAAGACCTATACAGTTGTGGTCAAGGAATACAACTTGTGGAAAAGCCGAAGCAGAATTGATCAAAGGGGCATTCACCTGTGGAAACAGACATACAAGAACTGGTAAATACATTTTTTGTCTAGTTGTTGAATGATATAACCATTATCTAGATCAGTTACATTCACTCAAAGTCAAAGTGTATTTATCTGTTCTTCAGTGTATAATGAAAAAAAATAATGATAGCCCTGCCATCCCCTCCAATTCCTACCCATTCCACAGGCACCAGCACAACATTTCTCCCTTCCCAGTCCACCGACACCAGCATAATATCTCTCCCTACCCATCACACCATCACACTGCATTAGGGCAGTGGTTCTTACACCAGGCTGTAATGAAGTATTAATTATCGTGAGAACCTTGACCAGATACAATGTACCTAAATACCTTCAAGGTCACTCATCCCTTGAAAGCTTCTAACAGTGAGGTCAAGCCCTTCTGGCATTAGAGTATTGGATGATGAGCTTGACCATCGCACCACTTAATGATTCTGGTTTGTCTCTTTGCCAATTTGATATGTAAAGAGATCTGTGGTATTCTGTCATATCAATTTCTGATTATGTTATCAATGAAGCTTACATTCCCCAACAGAGAGAGGCCAACTGGTCTGAAGGTCATTTCTGTAACACCTCCAGGCATTGACAGTGTTAATGGTCTTGACCTGTTTCCTCTGTGTTTCAATTATTGCTGTAGGTCCACAGCTGAAAGTAAGGATGACCGGAAAATCTATCTTGGTATCAAATACAGGGTATAATAATTGATAACGAAATATTAAATCTTATCTTCTAAATCAGTCAAATGAATTCTATATAGTTTGCAAGACGTTGATCCAGGTTTAATGATCAATGAAGGTAATAAGCTCACTCCCCCTCCTCCCCTCCTTCCTCCTCCCTCTTCCCTCCTCCCCCTCCTTCCCCTCCTCCCCCTCCTCCCTCCTCCCACCTGTGAAATTATGGGGATGGCCTGTAGATATAGATTTGTTACATGAATGTTTCTAAATTTACAGGTTCAGTATTTCAAGTATGCTCTCCAAATGCAGGTCCTATTGGTAAATGAATTTCTTTGTGATGGTATTTCATGCCAGGTCTGATATTTCATTTTCAGTGATGGTCCGAAATATAGGAGCTTTTGTAGAGATGTTTCTGTGTCACCCAAATCATGGCCACTATTTCAATTTCAGTGATGGTCTCTTAATACAGACCCTGTGGTGTATCAGTGTTTCTGTAAATTAATATTTCTGGGATGGTCTTTCAAGACAGGTAATGCATTTCAATATCTGGAATGTCCAACACAGGAGCTCTTAATTATTTCTGTTTTCAGGAAGGTCCTTTGTGACAGCTTTCAATGTCAGGGTTGTCATTTAAAACAGATGCTTTTCTAAATTTGTTTTCATGAAATTTTTTCAAGACAGATACAACATTTTCAATACAGGTCATATCTTGTAATTGGTGTTCCAATATTTTAAAGATTGCCTCCTCTCCTCCCTCATCTGCAACCCTAGCACCTCAAAAAAAGCATACAGTAGCACCTTGTAAGTGGGAAGATTTTAAGTTACAGTAGAACCTTGTTAGTATGGAGACTTTAGTTACAGTAGAACCTTGTTAGTGTGGAGACTTTAGTTACAGTAGAACCTTGTTAGTGTGGAGACATTAGTTACAATAGAACCTGTTAGTGTGGAGACATTAGTTACAGTAGAACTTTGTTAGTGTGGAGACTTTAGTTACAGTAGAACCTTGTTAGTGTGGAGACATTAGTTACAATAGAACCTGTTAGTGTGGAGACATTAGTTACAGTAGAACTTTGTTAGTGTGGAGACTTTAGTTACAGTAGAACCTTGTTAGTGTGGAGACTTTAGTTACAGTAGAACCTTGTTAGTGTGGAGACATTAGTTACAGTAGAACTTTGTTAGTGTGGAGACTTAAGTTACAATAGAACCTTGTTAGTATGGAGACTTTAGTTACAGTAGAACCTTGTTAGTGTGGAGACTTTAGTTACAGTAGAACTTTGTTAGTGTGGAGACTTAAGTTACAGTAGAACCTGTTAGTGTGGAGACTTTAGTTACAGTAGAACTTTGTTAGTGTGGAGACTTAAGTTACAATAGAACCTGTTAGTGTGGAGATTTTAGTTACAGTAGAGCCTTGTTAGTGTGGAGACATTAGTTACAATAGAACCTGTTAGTGTGGAGACTTTAGTTACAGTAGAGCCTTGTTAGTGAGGAGACTTTAGTTATAGTAGAACCTGTTAGTGTGGAGACTTTAGTTACAGTAGAACTTTGTTAGTGTGGAGACTTAAGTTACAATAGAACCTGTTAGTGTGGAGACTTTAGTTACAATAGAACCTTGTTAGTGTGGAGACTTTAGTTACAATAGAACCTGTTAGTGTGGAGACTTTAGTTACAGTAGAACCTTGTTAGTGTGGAGACTTAAGTTACAGTAGAACATTGTTAGTGTGGAGACTTAGTTACAGTAGAACCTTGTTAGTGTGGAGACTTTAGTTACAGTAGAACCTTGTTAGTGCGGAGACTTTAGTTACAATAGAACCTGTTAGTGTGGAGACTTTAGTTACAGAAGAGCCTGTTAGTGTGGAGACTTTAAGTTACAGTAGAACCTTGTTAGTGTGGAGACTTTAGTTACAGTAGAACCTTGTTAGTGCGGAGACTTTAGTTACAGTAGAACTTTGTTAGTGTGGAGACTTTAGTTACAGTAGAACCTTGTTAGTGTGGAGACTTAGTTACAATAGAACCTTGTTAGTGTGGAGAGTAAGTAACAGTAGAACTTTGTTAGTGTTGAGACTTTAGTTACAGTAGAACCTTGTTAGTGTGGAGACTTTAGTTACAGTAGAACCTTGTCAGTCTGGATAGTGTGGAGAGTAGTAGAACCTTGTTAGTGTGGAGAGTAATTAACAGGAGAACTTTGTTAGTGTTGAGACTTTAGTTACAGTAGAACCTGTTAGTGTGGAGACTTTAGTTACAGTAGAACCTTGTTAGTGTGGAGACTTTAGTTACAGTAGAACCTTGTTAGTGTGGAGACTTTAGTTACAGTAGAACCTTGTTAGGATGGAGATTTTAAGTTACAGTAGAACCTTGTTAGTGTGTGGAGAACTGTTAGTGTACAGTTAGAACCTTGTTAGTGTGGAGACTTTAGTTACAGTAGAACTTTGTTAGTGTGGAGACTTAAGTTACAGTAGAACATTGTTAGTGTGGAGACTTAGTTACAGTAGAACCTTGTTAGTGTGGAGACTTTAGTTACAGTAGAACCTTGTCAGTCTGGAGACCTAAGTTACAGTAGAACCTTGTTAGTGTGGAGACTTAAGTTACAGTAGAACCTTGTTAGTGTGGAGACTTTAGGTACAGTAGAACCTTGTTAGTGTGGAGACTTTAGTTACAGTAGAACCTTGTTAGTGTGGAGACTTAAGTTACAGTAGAACCTTGTTAGTGTGGAGACTTTAGTTACAGTAGAACCTTGTTAGTGTGGAGACTTTAGTTACAATAGAACCTTGTTAGTTTGGAGACTTAGTTACAGTAGAACTTTGTTAGTGTGGAGACTTTAGTTACAGTAGAACCTTGTTAGTGTGGAAACTTTAGTTACAGTAGAACCTTGTTAGTGTGGAGATTTTAAGTTACAGTAGCATGTTGTAAGTGGGAAGACTTTAAGTTACAGTAGAACCTTGTTAGTGTGGAGACTTTAGTTACAGTAGAACCTTGTTAGTGTGGAGACTTTAGTTACAATAGAACCTTGTTAGTGTGGAGACTTTAGTTACAGTAGAACCTGTTAGTGTGGAGACTTTAGTTACAGTAGAACCTTGTTAGTGTGGAGAGTAATTAACAGGAGAACTTTGTTAGTGTTGAGACTTTAGTTACAGTAGAACCTTGTTAGTGTGGAGACTTTAGTTACAGTAGAACCTGTTAGGGTGGAGACTTAGTTACAATAGAACCTTGTTAGTTTGGAGACTTAGTTACAGTAGAATCGTGTTAGTGTGGAGACTTAAGTTACAGTAGAACCTGTTAGTGTGGAGACTTTAGTTACAGTAGAACCTTGTTAGTGTGGAGACTTTAGTTACAGTAGAACCTTGTTAGTGTGGAGACTTTAGTTACAGTAGAACCTGTTAGTGTGGAGACTTAGTTACAATAGAACCTTGTTAGTTTGGAGACTTAGTTACAGTAGAACTTTGTTAGTGTGGAGACTTTAGTTACAGTAGAACATTGTTAGTGTGGAGACTTAGTTACAGTAGAACCTTGTTAGTGTGGAGACTTAGTTACAGTAGAACCTTGTTAGTGTGGAGACTTAAGTTACAGTAGAACCTTGTTAGTGTGGAGACTTTAGTTACAGTAGAACCTTGTTAGTGTGGAGACTTTAGTTACAGTAGAACCTTGTCAGTCTGGAGACCTAAGTTACAGTAGAACCTTGTTAGTGTGGAGACTTTAGTTACAGTAGAACCTTGTCAGTCTGGAGACCTAAGTTACAGTAGAACCTTGTTAGTGTGGAGACTTTAGTAACAGTAGAACCTGTTAGTGTGGAGACTTTAGTTACAGTAGAACTTTGTAAGTGTGGAGATTTAAGTTCCAATAGAACCTTGTTAGTGTGGAGACTTAGTTACAGTAGAACCTTGTTAGTGTGGAGACTTTAGTTACAGTAGAACCTTGTTAGTGTGGAGACTTTAGTTACAGTAGAACCTGTTAGTGTGGAGACTTAGTTACAGTAGAACCTTGTTAGGGCCCCTATAGTAATCACCTTGTCCGTCTGTCCGTCTGTCTGTCTGTCTGTCTGTCCGTCTGTCTGTCCCTCTGTCTGTCCGTCTGTCTGTCTGTCTGTCTGTCTGTCCGTTTCGCTTTCTGCACGATATCTTGAGAAGGAATGATGAGATTTCGATGAAACTTGCTTATGATACTTGGTACATAAGTCCCTCGCTCAAGTTTGATGTTGGCCAAATTCCGCGCATATTTAATGAGGCTGCTGCAATCTGATTGGCTGAATGTTTTACATGTCTGTCGGTTTCGCTTTCCGCGTGATATCTTGAGAAGGAATGATGGGATTTCGATGAAACATGCTTATGATACTTGGTACATAAGTCCCTTGCTCAAGTTCGATGTTCGCCAAATTCCGCGCATATTTAATGAGGCTGCTGCAATCTGATTGGCTGAATGTTTTACATGTCTGTCGGTTTCGCTTTCCACGCGATATCTTGAGAAGGAATGATGGGATTTCGATGAAACATGCTTATGATACTTGGTACATAAGTCCCTCGCTCAAGTTCGATGTTTGCCGAATTCCGCGCATATTTAATGAGGCTGCTGCAATCTGATTGGTTGAATGTTTTACAGAGAATATCTTCTGAAGGAATGATTTGGGATTTCTTCAAAACTTGCTTTGTGATACTTGGTACATAAGCCCCTCATTCGAGTTCAATGTTCACCCTGTCCGTCTGTCTGTCCGTCCGTTTCCCTGTCCGTCGATCCATATATCTGTCCATCTGTCCATTTTCATTGGATTTTGATGAAAGTTGCTTTCAATACTTGACACCTGTCCATATATTTCTTAATATTAAGAAACTCAATCATAAGGGGTAGGTATTATGCGGGGCCCTTCCTCGACATTGGTCTAGTTAGGATGGAGACTTTGTTGTATTTCATATGATGTGTTTGACCAAATTCCTTAAAATTCTCCTCCCAATTAACAGATTGCATCCAAAAATGATATGAAAATGAATGAAAAAAATGTCTTGCTTCCCGGACATCACTCCTTTTATTTCACTGGCAACAATTTATATAGTGAACATGTATACCAGAACGTACTTTGTGAACTTTGTGAACTTTGTAAAAAGTTTTTGTAAGAATTCAGTGCTTTGAAATGTCATTAAATTAACAAAGAAAGAATGAATGAAGTGTAAAATAAACTAAAGTTTTTTTCCTAGGAGAGTGTTTCTAAGATTAAAAGTCTGTCTGTGGTGTTTTTACCCTTGATTAGAGTGTCATGTTTTTGCACCAACTTACACATTCATGGCTGTGGGAAGAAATAAATGCTAGCCATTAAAGACTATCAAAAAGAACAAATCTGATAAACTAAATAAAAAAAGAAAAAAGAAACTGTTTGAATATGGCGTTGATTTGTAACAGAAGTACTTCTTACATATAAAAAAAAATATATATTTAGCTATGTCTCTGCTGTTTCACTGTTCTTAAGATCAGGATAAATATTCCCAAGCTTTGAGAACATTTAGCTGATATACATGTGGAGTAGATTTGATATTTGTTACATAAGACCTTAAGTTTCACTTGATTTTATTTGATATTGTTTAAGTATAGATCATTGGATAAGTTATAAGTTCTACAAACTAGTCGCCTTTTAATTCATGTGTGCGAAATTAAATTTCAAAATCTCAAATTATGAAAGTTTTAATACTTTTTCAGTGAAAACTTGATGGTGAAGAAGGCGACGAAATGTTCTTAGCGGATTAATTCCCCGTAGGAAATCCAGTTAACTTGTTTTTCTCCGCATGACCTCTAATTGGTTTTATAAATTCTTGTACGAAAAGTAGTGATAAAAAAGTAATGCTTCATCAACTTTTCCTTAAAACACTCTCAAGTTACCTTTCTGCTGGTGTATGTATAGACTATTATCAGCTTGATAATTTGAGAAATCCATTTTACATTATCATCAAATTATAATTTTTCAGGTTTCCAACTGATTAGCAATTACATATGCCCAAAGGTACACACATGAACGTTATGTTGGAAGGGAAACACCATTAAGCAGGAGTTAGCAGGATGAATGAATGATATAGAAATTTAAACTCCTGTTCTGTCAACATGTAATACATTTATGTAATTCAATACTGCAAGTTTAACACTAATTTTTTTAGAAGGTATAGAAAGAATTTTTAATATCTTCATATTTTAATTTCTTTTTCAGAAAATCTATTGTTTCATCATCTATTGCCTTGTAGTTTATATGTGTTTATACATGCTTGTGTTTGTTTACCAATGTAAAAAAAAGTTACTGCTTTAAACATTTATAGAGTAACAAACCCATCTTTCTGTTTTGTGTCAGATTTGATGTATTGGTCTCTCTGTGGTCCTGAAATAAGCCCATCTTTCTGTTTTGTGTCAGAGTTGAAGTATTGGTCTCTCTGTGGTCCTGAAATAAGCCCATCTTTCTGTTTTGTCTCAGATTTGATGTATTGGTCTCTCTGTGGTCCTGAAATAAGCCCATCTTTCTGTTTTGTGTCAAAGTTGATGTATTGGTCTCTCTGTGGTCCTGAAATAAGCCCATCCGTCTGTTTTGTGTCAGAGTTGATGTATTGGTCTCTCTGTGGTCCTGAAATAAGCCCATCCGTCTGTTTTGTGTCAGAGTTGATGTGTTGGTCTATCTGTGGTCCTGAAATAAGCCTGTCTTTCTGTTTTGTGTTAGAGTTGAAGTATTGGTCCCCCAGGTTTATTGAAGGATAAATACGGTATATAATCTGTTATGTTAAATACTTTTGAGAAAATCCTTTCTGCTTGATGATGATGATTCAGTGACTGTGATGGTCTCCACTTACAATGTCTGTGTCAAATGAAACATGTCACTGTCACAAAGACGGTATTTCACCTTCTCATTGAGTCCTAATACCTTGAAACTCGCACTCCTGCTCATATCTATACTCTCCCTGGATTCATTCTAATTCATCACAAATACTGTTCATGCAGTTATCTCCTAGGCTTCCAATTCATCTTTGTTTGTGTTTGGGTATCTGTCATTTCTTTTTGTAAGTGATCAGCTTTTCTTTGTGCTGTGTTTTTTTCATTTATAAGCAGATTTTGAAAATTGCACACATATATGAGGATGTCCTTTTTTTGTCGGTTAAGGTTTGATATGTCACCATGGTAATAATAGTCCTTTTTCCTTTTCACTATGACAGTCAAAGCGTTTTGTTTGTTCCTTAATAATTATTTTATTCTTTTACAGGTAGGTATGGCTAGTGACATCTCTATGTCAAAAGATATAAAAATTTTATGTAAGAACTCCTGAATTATCTTCCCTTTGTAAAGATGTTCCTTAACTTCATGTTTCTGCAGTGCTTTCCATGAATATCAGATAATCTTGCTGCTACATACTACTGACTATTTATTTCCAATATTCCAGGTTTACTCTGGCATCATAATAGCTGCTACATACTACTGAATATTTATTTCCAATATTCCAGGTTTACTCTGGCATTGTAATAACATTTCCAGGTTTCAAGCTTTTTTCAAAATTTCTTTTTCCTCATTTGAAAAATTAATCAAATAATGTTATTTCAAAATACATGAAAACATTTTGCATTCCAGTGTTTATTTTTGAGATAAATAATGAAAACTGGCTTGAACAGGAACAATTATTCCTATTTCAATTATGGTTTATTTTCTTGTCCTGTGAAGGGTAAATGGATAAAATAGTAGAGTGGTGGTGACTAGTTGAGTATTGAGTTAAGCTTTAATAGATTCAATTAGCCCTGCCTTGTAGGTCTCATTATGGAGGTTTGTTGTCAGCATGTCAGTCTACTTTTCCACATTACTGATTTATGCCTTTAAAATCAGTACTGTAGCAGGAAGCAATTTACAACAGTATGCTAGAATGACATTTAAACTAATTCAATATACATAAATATATCTACCCATAATTATCATTTCAAAGAGGAGAGCAGATTGTCACCATTGTTAATTTCATGGCTTATCCACGGAACATGTATGTTTTCTGAGTAGGGGTTGGGTTTGAAGACAAGAATTATGGTAGGAAAAGGGATAGGAGGAGTGGAGATGAGGATAAGAATTAGGGTAGGAAAAGGGATAGGAGGAGGGTGGAAATGAGGATAAGAATTAGGGTAGGAAAAGGGATAGGAGGAGGGTGGAGATGAGGATAAGAATTAGGGTAGGAAAAGGGATAGGAGGAGTGGAGATGAGGATAAGAATTAGGATAGGAAAAGGGATAGGAGGAGTGGAGATGAGGATAAGAATTAGGATAGGAAAAGGGATAGGAGGATGGAGATGAGGATAATAATTAGGGTAGGAAAAGGGATAGGAGGAGGGTGGAGATGAGGATAGTAAATAGGGTAGGAAAAGGGATAGGAGGTGGGTGGAGATGAGGATAAGAATTAGGGTAGGAAAAGGGATAGGAGGAGTGGAGATAAAGATAAGAATTAGGGTAGGAAAAGGGATAGAAGGAGTGGAGATGAGGATAAGAATTAGGATAGGAAAAGGGATAGGAGGATGGAGATGAGGATAAGAATTAGGGTAGGAAAAGGGATAGGAGGAGTGGAGATGAGGATAAGAATTAGGGTAGGAAAAGGGATAGAAGGAGTGGAGATGAGGATAAGAAAAAGGGTAGGAAAAGGGATAGGAAGAATGGAAATGAGGATAAAAATTAGGGTAGGAAAAGGGGTAGGAGTGGAGATGAGAAAGAGGGAATAAGGTTTGGTTTGAGGGTAGATTCAGTCCCTAGTACTACATTACATGTCCTAGGTTTGGTGTGGTAAATGTCCCCAGTACTACAGTACATGTCCCTGGTTTGGTGTGGTAAATGTCCCAAGTATTACAGTATGTGTCCTAGGTTTGGTGTGGTAAATGTCCCCAGTACTACAGTGCATGTCCCTGGTTTGGTGTGGTAAATGTCCGCAGTACTACAGTGCATGTCCCTGGTTTGGTGTGGTAAATGTCCCAAGTACTACAGTACATGTCCTAGGTTTGGTGTGGTAAATGTCCCCAGTACTACAGTACATGTCCCAGGTTTGGTGTGGTAAATGTCCCCAGTACTACAGTACATGTCCTAGGTTTGGTGTGGTAAATGTCCCCAGTACTACAGTACATGTCCTAGGCTTGGTGTGGTTAAAGTCCATCCCATGATTTACTAAGCCATTATTGTATTTGATGTCTTTTGCAACGATTCTATAATTCTATGTGAGGATGTCTATTGTTATAATTCTGTGAGATAATGATCAGATGAAACATCCTTTATGTGGTAGGAGTTGAGTTATAACTGAATTTTTTGACAGCATATTCCTTTTCTTTAATCTGCAGTGAAAGACTTCAACAGGAATTAAGTCTCATGCTCTGTTGGTGATTATGATAAAAATAATAAAAATGTAATGCAGCTAGGGTCAGCAATACCATAACATAGCCATCATGTCTCTGTGATGATGTAAGACCCAGAACTTGTCTAAACTGAAGTTTCTCCCTGTATGTCCACCTAAAGGCTATCTCTATAAAACACATACTTTATTGACTCTGAACGCATTTGTAACCAGCTCCAATTAAATAAGGAGTAAATGTTCTGAAATTCTACTTTTCATTTCAGTAATAATTACCATAACTTTAGTATGCAAATACAGTATCTACACCCATCTTTGTATCCCAACAACAAAAGATTCAAAAGAAAAAGAATCCCGCCCTCCCTACGATCCATGAGCCATCACGGCAGGAATGCAGATTGATCTCACTTCCTCTTACCTTTATGGCTGCCGACGAGTGCGGAGGTGTCTGAGCGAAGTACTTTTCTTACTCATTCTCTTCGTACTGCCATTGTCTTTTGAGTATATTGTTACTCTATTAGTAGTCTAAAACCAACTTATATTGTGAAATTAAGTATTGTCATTTGTTTATTTTGACCGTATTTCCGGCCGTTTTTTCCTCCACGTATTCGAGTGCGTGACTACTTGTCTCGTTGCTTGGATTTGCGTGAAGTTGGAATTTGTTTTCTTGCTGCTTTGTCGGCCATGTTGTATGACCGTTTTATTTATGCAGTGCAATCTTGCTGCGTACGGTAGGCTTTGTGCTCTCGTTCAAAGTTTTTTTATTGTTAGAAAACTTTGTTGTCCTTGTTTTCATTGTTACGATTTTTTATTGTTTCGATGATGGATGTTCCTATTTCTATAGATAATGGGACCCCCATGATACCTGTCCCATTTGCCGACCTTGCAGCCAGACCTCGCAATGTGAACTTTGTTTGCACATGGAGTCTGCTGCATAGGCTCCCATGCCTGTCCAGCTAACTTTCCGCCGGAAGAGGGATTCGTCCTCTTCTTCCGGTAAGGGAAGTAAGCTTTTTAAGACCTCCCTCCTGAAGTTCTGAACCAGAGCGTTCCTGCTGGGGGTGCTCTCGTTCCACCGAGCTCCGCCCTTCAGCAGGGGGTGGCTCGCCCTGTCCAGGTGTGTCCTGGAGTAGGGGGGGTGGCAGCCCGACCCTGACTCGGCGCAGTCAAGGGTCGAATTGGCCGGTAGCTCTCGATAGCCGTCGGAGTTACTGTCGGAGAGGGACTTCTGTTCGAGGTCTCTGATTCCTTCAGGGACCTTGGCGCGCCAGGTGGCGTCGTTGGTGGGGCCGCTTTAACTCCGGAACTGTGCCTTTGGGTATAGGGTCAGGGGCCACAGACTTTTTGTCAGGATTGTCTGTGGCTACGGGGATTAGTGACACTTTGAGTTCACTAATCCTGGTGTCAGCACGGAGTCTGTTTTCCCACCCTCACAGGCTTCTGGCTCTGGGACTTTCCGCCTCAGTCCAGATTTCCCAGTGCAGGGTTTCCCAGGGGGTTTCCTGAAACTCTTGCTCAGAGTCGGCTTCATTCCTTCCAGAGGACTTCGTCTTCCTGGGGAACCATTTTGACATGGTTCGGGGCTTAGCCCTTCCACCTCTGGAGAAGTTCGAGAAGGTCAGGGCTCTGACTTTCATCGCTTGGTTGCTTGTTCAGGTATATTGGTTCCTCAGTTTTCTGGGGTATCTCAACTCCCTGGCAGATGTGGTCCCCCTAGGGAGGATTCACATCAGACCTCTCCAGATGTTCCTCCTGTCCAACTGGGTTCCGTCATCCAGGAGGCCTGGATCCCGCTTACCCAGTCGGTCAGGGAGTTCTCTTGCTGGTGGACCATTCAGGAGAAGGTTTTCCACGGGGTGACTCTGACCAAGCCTATCCCCTCTATGATCCTGTTCATGAATACGTTCATGACAGGAATGGGAGCTTACCTTGATGGCCAATGCCGCTCATTTCAGTAATAATTACCATAACTTTAGTATGCGAATTCGTCTTACCGTAGTGGTGACTAGAAGCCAGGCAGCCCCTTCAGCACAACCAAAGTAGTAGGGAGGGAGAACCGAGTGCTAAAGTGAAGGAAGGGACCTCTCTGTGAAAGAGCAGGTGTACCCACATGGCGCCGTACGGAAAGACATGGCCCGGGGCTAACGAGGAGGCCCAGCCACTGACTATGCCACCACCAAAGGTCCCAATGAATACAGGCCTTCTGAGTGGGAAGCTAGGGATCACAGATAAAAATCTGTTAAGGTATCCCTGCCCTGCCAGAATACTGCAGACATGACCTCCTGAAAGGAGGACTCATTGAGAGAAGGGCCCAGGATGAAGCAAGGGCCCTGACCTCGTGAGACCGCGCTTTCGCTCTCGCCCGAGCCAGATCATCAAAATGCTCGTAAGCATACTAAATCACCTGGCAAACCCACCTGGAAACCGACTGGGAGGAGATATCTCGTTGCCCCTGTTTAATGGGCAAAACAGACGGGATCGAGAGCCCCGCCCCCCTGGTTTTATCAAGATAAAACCTAAGAGCCCGACAAGGACAAAGCAACCTATCTCGCTCCTCTGAGCTAGTCACAGCCAGGATCCTGATGGGATCGTGCGAGAACCCCGGAACCTGATTCTTCGCTAAAAACAACTCTATTCATAGCAAAGCCTCTGATTAGGGCAGAAAGAGAGGAGGACTAACCGATCTCCTTCCTGCCATAACAAGCAAGAACTCTGGCAATAGCTGTACGATAGCCAGCAATAGTGCCAGGTGGCAGATAGCGGTACCTAAACAGAGAGATTAGGAAGTCCGCAATCAAATGAAGAGGCTTCGAATGAATAAGCTTCCTTGCCGACACACCAATCACAGAAGATCATCCAACATGACTGGTAGACGGCAGAAGAGGAAGCCCTGATTGATTGCTCAATGCAATCTGACACCTCTTGAGAAAAGCCTGCCTTGGCGTGGCTTCCAGAGATAGCCTCAGCGCGTGAAGGTGGAGGATCTCTGGTCAAGAGTGTGTCGTTCTGGGCCAAGGCTGGCGAAGGAGATTCGGTCTGGTGGGGAGAGCCAAGGGCTCCTCCACCAGAAACGACAAGAGCTCCTGAAACCAAGCTTGCCTCGGCCACAGAGGGGCTCTCAGCAGTAAGGAGCAGTGATGCTCCCAGAACTTCTGTAGAACCCTGCCCACCCGGTTGAAGGGAGGGAATGCATATGCATACGTCCCTTCCTATTCCAGAGAAAGGGCGTCCACAGCCCACGCCTTACGGTCTGGGACCGGGGAGACGAAGGTTAGCAGCTGGTTATTCAGGGAAGTGGCAAACAGGTCTATAATAGGTCTGTCCCACGCCTGACAATTCCCCTTGAAAATCAAGGGACACAGCTGCCATTCCGTCAACACCGGCTGGTGGCACCTGGAGAGTGGCCACCAACACACTCAGCCTGCCAGAAAGATGCTTGACCGCTATGGTCAACTGCATGTCCTGGCAGAGAAGAAGGATGTGGATGGAGAGGGCACACAGGACATGAGACCTGGTGGCCCCTGTCTCTCCAGATACGCGACAACTGTTGTCGGTAGCCACACTTTGGACTGCAGGATACCCCTAAAGGACTGCAGAGCCAAATGAACAGTCTCATCTCGAGTACACTGATGTGCTCCGAGAGTTGTTCGCCAGACCACTCCCCCAAGCGGCATTGACCATCGAGGTAGGCTCATATTCCTGTCATGAACGCGTCCATGAACAGGATCATAGAGGGGATAGGCTTGGTCAGAGGTACCCCGTGGAAAACGTTCTCCTGAATGGTCCACCAGCAAGAGAACTCCCTGACCGACTGGGTAAGCGGGATCCAGGCCTCCTGGATGACGGAACCCAGTTGGACAGGAGGAACATCTGGAGAGGTCCGATGTGAATCCTCCCTAGGGGGACCACATATGCCAAGGAGTTGAGATACCCCAGAAAACTGAGGAACCAATGTACCTGGACAAGCGACCAAGTGATGAAAGTCAGAGCCAGAGCCCTGACCTTCTCAAACTTCTCCAGAGGTGGAAGGGCTAAGCCCCGAACCATGTCAAAATGGTTCCCCAGGAAGAAGAAGTCCTAATATGAAGGAACCTCTGACTTCTCTCTGGAAGGAATGAAGCCGACTCTGAGCAAGAGTTTCAGGACCAGACGAGTGTCCTTCACTAACGATTCCCACACCAAAAGAGGCATGAGGGAGTCGTCGAAATAGATGTGGACGTCTATTCTGCGTGAGTGAAGGAAACACCAGCAGCAACTTGGTGAACACCAAAGGAGCTGTCGTGAGCCCCAAGGGCATCTCTGCTTTGGCAGCATGGTCCCTACTTCCTCCTGGAGCACCCGTGCCCTTTCTGAATCCCCGGGAGGAGGAAAGAAACAAAAACGGCCAGGAGGCGAGGGACAAATCCTGAAGAAGGGGAATACCTAGACCCTCCCTGACCACCGACAAAAGCCCAAGCGTCCTCTGTAATATCCTGCCACTGGGAAAGGAAAGCAGAGAGACGTCCGCCCACAGGGAGTTCCGGATGGGGCAGATCGAGCCCCTGCCAGACCAGAGAATCGTCTGCCCACCCGGAGCCTGAGCCTGCGGGAGAAGGACATGAGCCCGGGAAAGGAGAACCACCGTCCACCCGGCCATACCCTTCGCCTTTCGCGGCCAAGAAGCAGAAATAGTCAGGAACCCTTCTTCTTGCCCCCAGGAGGTTTCTTACCCTTCCTACCCTTCCCCTTGTTGCCGTTGAAGTGAGGTTGGGACTTGGGCTGTGCAGAAAACTGAGCAGCCGAAGACTTCGCCTTCTTCTTAGGAGGCACTGACCCCTGCGAGGCACTGGCCTTCTCAGCCTGAAACCTCTTCACCAGAAGTGCTGAGGCGACCGAGTCCTCCTTCATATCCTTCTGAACCCAAGGAAGAGCTCCCCTGAACAGGGTAGAGCCCTAGAAGGGGGCATTCAACAAGCGGAAACGGTAGGGTTACTGTACTGGGCGGAATTTCAGAACTGAAGAGAACCTGCAAGGCTGCCGTGTCCTGTATGTCGGCTGTTCTGTCTCGGATAACCGACACTCAGGCAAATCGGATACCCTGTATAGACAAACTGTCAGGAAGTCTATGTATGACAGAACTTGGATGGAGAGGTGCAACATTCTCTCCATCCTGTGGTGCTCTTTGGGATCGAGCACCACCTGGTCCACTGATTTGCCGGGCCAGGCAGCCAGCTGTCTCAACTCCAGCTGTGCTGGTTGAGAGGCCAGCTGCCCATCATGTGTGGCATAGTCGGAAGCTGAAGCCTCCGACAATTCACCAACACTGAGCTGCAGACCGACAAACCCTGGAGCACGGGTAGAGAAGGAGTCCTTCTCTAAAACCGGAGCCCGGGCCGTGGCCAGAACCGAAGACATGATATTGCCTTCTGGCAGAGACCGATCTGAGCGAACGGAAGCCCAAGGAGCCACCAGGGAACCCAGAAGGATGGTGGATTCAGGCGCCGACAATGCTGAGGCAGTGGGCAAACCTCCGCCCTGAGAATCCGGGAGATGTTGGCCCGGAGGACCCGCATCCCAGAAAGCACATGCTGAGCCTCGGCTTCAGCAGTCTCAGGGCCATCTTCCCCTTGTGAACCCTCTTGGCCCAGGAGAAAGATGAATGACATCGTCTTCCTCTGCCGAGCCCGCACCCTCGATGTCCATCTCCTCCTCAATAGAGACCGAAGTCCCCTTGGGAGGAACAGGGGCCGCCAGAGGAGCCATCTCCGCAGAGGGGAACTCCTCTTTATGGCATTTGGACGCAGCGCGACCAACAGCTGTAGCTGTAGGCTTGGGTCGGAGACCCGAAGCTGACCCCTGGGAACAGGAGACCGATGGGTCCGCGCTGGAGGCGGAAGTCCTTAAGGTCTGGCAAACCTTTATAGGACCGGCCAACAAGGCCCCTGAAGTAGCAGAACATTCGGGGGATTCCGCACTGCTATAACATCTCCTAGAGGAGAGACCAACCCCTATGGGTTCCACGAGTGAAGACCCATGGGGTAAAAACCCAAACCCCTTAGGGAATGGGAACGGTCCAGCGGGCCGGGAGTGACCCCAGAACTGGCCAAGATGGCCTGCCTGAGTCTGGGGCTGGACATCCTGTCCAAAGGACCAGGATGAACCGCCACTCCCACCAGGTGGAAACCCAGACATGCACGGGCTAAGCCCGTAACTGCTGAGTAACTGTTGGTACCCAAAACCATCCGCAGGTTGGCCTGGGCGACCCAGGAATAAGTGCCCGCAGGCACCCCTACTCCCTGAACCCGGGGGAAAGGGAGACCGGAAACCGGACTCCTGACCTGAAGCCCCAAACCCTTGGAGGAAAACCCCCTGGGAAACCCTGCACTGGGAAATCTGGATTGGGACGGAAGTCCCAGAGCCAGAAGCCTGTGAGGGTGGGAAAACAGACCCTGCGCTGACACCAGGATTAGTGAACTCAAGTGTCACTAATCCCCGTAGCCACAGACAATCCTGACAAAAAGTCTGTGGCCCCTGACCCTATACCCGAAGGCACAGTTCCGGAGTCAAAGCGGCCCCCACCAACGACGCCACCTGGCGTGCCGAGGTCCCTGAAGGAATCAGAGACCTCGACCGGAAGTCCCTTTCCGACGGTAACACCGCCGCCTATCGAGAGCTACCGGCCAATTCGACCCTTGACTGCGCCGAGTCAGGGTCGGGCTGCCCCCCCCCCCCTACTCCAGGACGCACCTGGACAGGGGGAGCCACCCCCAGCGGAAGGGCGGAGCTCGGTGGAACGAGAGCACCCCCAGCAGGAACGCTCTGGTTCAGAACTTCAGGAGGGAGGTCTTAAAAAGCTTACTTCCCTTACCGGAAGAAGAGGACGAATCCCTCTTCCGGCGGAAAGTTAGCTGGAAAGGCATGGGAGCCTAAGCAGCAGACTCCATGTGCAAACAAAGTTCACATAGTGAGGTCTGGCTGTAATGTCGGCAAATGGGACAGGTATTATGGGGTTCCCATTATCTATAGAAATAGGAACATCCATGCGCTGACCCCCGACGTAAACCCGGCACCTTTATCCAGCATCGAAACAATAAAAAATTGTTACAATGAAAACAAGGATAAAAAGTTTTCTAACAATCAAAAAAACTACGAACGAGATCATAAAACCTACCGTACGCAGCAAGATTGTACTGCAAAAAAAAAGAAAACGGTTGTACAAAACGGCCGACAAAGCAGCAAGAAAACAATTTCAACTTCACGAAAATCCGAGTGACGAGACAAGTAGTCACGCACTCGAACACGCGGAGGAAAAACACGGCCGGAAACGAAGTTCTCGAACAATCAAAAAACTACGAACGAGAGCACAAAGCTTACCGTATGCAGCAAGATTGCACTGCATAAATAAAACGGCCGTACAACACGGCCGACAAAGCAGCAAGAAAACAATTTCCAACTTCACGCAAATCCGAGCAACGAGACAAGTAGTCACGCACTCGAATACGTGGAGGAAAAAAACGGCCGGAAATACGGTCAAAATAAACAAATGACAATACTTAATTTCACAATATAAGTTGGGAGATGGGTTTATAGACTACTAATAGAGTAACAATATACTCAAAAGACAATGGCAGTACGAAGAGAAGGAGTAAGAAAAGCACTTAGCTCAGACACCTCCGCACTCGTCGGCAGCCATAAAGGTAAGAGGAAGGGAGATCACTCTGCGTTCCTGCCGTGATGGCTCATGGATCGTAGGGAGGGCGGGATTGTTTTTCTTTTGAATCTTTTGTTGTTGGGATACAAAGATGGGTGTAGGTACTGTATTTGCATACTAAAGTTATGGTAATTATTACTGAAATGAAAACCAATTTTCATGATGTAATACTTACCATAACTTTTTGGAGTCCCACCCTATCCTCCCCTCTTCCTTATCTGCCTGGCTGCCCATCTGTGGAGTACGCCATAAAGGTTATTAGAGGAAGGGAGATCACTCTGCGTTCCTGCTGTGATGGCTCATGGATTGTAGGGAGGGCGGGATTGTTTTCCTTTTGAATCTTTTGTTGTTGGGATACAAAGATGGGTGTAGATACTGTATTTGCATACTAAAGTTATGGTAAGTATTACATCATGAAAATTGGTTTTACATTAAAAAACCTCAACTTTCTTCATAAATTTAGAAAGATATCAATGTAGACAAAACAGAACATCAAAAAGAATTCATATTACCATATTTATGTCTCCCCTTCTCCAGAAGGGAGACATATTGTTTTTGTACGAGTTTCTCCTCCTCCTCCTCCTCCTCCTCCTCCTTCTTCTTCTTCTTCTAATGATTTCAAGACGGTGTGTCACATATAAAAATTAGGGGCCATGGCCCTTTTATAATGGAGTTATTGCCCTTTGTAAAAAAAACTTGTGTGGAGCATACCTCTCTGTGTAATTGAGATAGGATGATGATATTTACTGTACATGTTCATGACTTCAAGATGGTGTGTCAGGTACAAAAATGAGGGGCCTTGGTCCTTTTATAACAGAGTTATTTATGCAATCATTGGTAATTCATCAATCAACTTCCATGTCAACACCTTCAACAATTTCATTATATATGCACGACTGTTTTTTAACTTTGATCAATATTTTGCACAACTACACAATCGCACACACACACACACACACTCACCCCACAACTACTTCATTCCTGAAAAGGGGAGACATTTGATTTTAGCTGTGCAAATCAAGACAATTTCTCATTGAATTTAGCCTTATTCTGTTGGCATTCATATGCCAGAAAAAGCCAATTGAAATGGTCCAATTTTTATATGTCCACCATCATCAGATGTTGGACTATTCTAGTGGCCCTGCGTCCACAGTCTGTGGTCCTTCTCACTGTAGGCAATTTTTGTCTTTGCTATTTTTTGAGAAGTACCAGATCGATCTTTTACATTTCATATGTAGGTTCTCCTTGGTCCAATGGGGGAAATAGAGCAAATACTTCAGAATTCTACTTCTTATGAAGGAATAATTGGATTTTGCCCAGATTTGATCTGAGGTATTCTTAGATGAAAGCGAATCAATTTTGTATAAACTTTGGGTCTTGGCCCACTGGGCAGGAGGGATGGGTGAAATGGAGATAATTCTTAAACTTCTTCTTCTTCTGTAGAAATATAGGATTCTGTCCAAATTATTGGTGGAAATTCTCTACAATCCTTCTATTCAAATGCTTTGGGTTTTTTCTGATTCAGTCTGAAACATACCTAATTTTGTATGGACAAAGACATGACATCAGAGATGTGGGAGCCAATAGGGGAAACGTGAATGCTTCAAAAATTCATCTTCACTACAAGGATATTGACCCAGTTTGATCCGATGCTATTTTTATGAATGGTGAATCTGATATTTTGTTGACCACATGGCCAAGACCCAGTAAGGAAATTATTTCAGAAATCATTCATCGTGTTTGAAATTCTTTGTCAAATAATTAACCAGGTGATTGATGCAGGCCCCTTTGGCCTTTTGTTAAAGGTGTACACCATAGTTACATATGGATGAAAGAGTATTATGGTGTAATACACAATCTATAGGGTGGTCTCAGGACCTACTTGTCAGTACATATTGTACATAGGTCTACATCATATTGGATACTTGATAATACATAATTAACACTCTGATAAAAGTTTGGTGAAAAGCGAATTTCTCACCTGTAATTTGTATGATCTTTGCAGGTAGATACTTTGCTACAAACTTATAATTACCTGTCACAGGAGACTTCATTAGCCAAGACCAGGCATTAACATCGCCTCTGCTTGTTACACAACACAAGAATCGTAACATGATCGTATCCTGTTTCACAATCCACACAACACAGAAAGACGTAACACAATATGTACCTACTACATGGTTCAGTTATCAGCAATCCTGTTGTTGTGATCCATCAGGGAAGATGTGAGTTACAGATGAGATGACATTTTGTCGCAGGGATGGAAAGTGACAATTATGGGGGTATCTTGGATTACCTTAGAACATCTGTTTAGGATATACTATAAAGGAAAATGTTCTGTTTTTTAACCAAAATTTTGAAAATATAGAAATCATAAAAACTTACAATACTTAAATGTCGATCGAAAGAAAATTAAACAAAGGATTGGAAAAAGAAAACAGCCCATTTCTTGAACATTCAACACTTCTTCAAATGGTTCAGTCAATTTATTGAATATGTAGGACCTCTTTGACTGTCCAAATTGATAAAGAGGTTTAATTGAATATGTAGGACCTCTTTAAATCTCCCAATTGATTGAGAGACCAACAAATAATGCATGATCAATATAATTGACCCAATTAAGATCTATTCAATATATATGAGGTATTTAAGTGGCCTAATTGACAGAGAGAGGGGAGCTATCCCATCCTGTTTCCTGTCAGATCTTTACCCCATACTGTCATGACATCTTACTCTACACTTTATACTACATCAACCAATGTGTAATGGGGTCAAAGGTCCGTGATTCTTTATATGCATGACTTAATAACCTTTCAAGTACAGATTTTATGAAGCCCACGGGATTTCAGAACATTTACCGTAGGATTTGCATCATGAATCCGAATCGGTCATCATGTGTCCCAGAAATGGTTCTAAAATAATGTCTTCTTATTGTGTGTTTATTTCATTGGATCAGGTGTTGGAAACAGAAATCTTTTAAGACATTGAACGAGAAACAGTTTAGGATATCAACTTTCCTCATCGTTATTTCCACCAGCTGTTCATTTCATGAGAGGTGAAAATAAAGGTAAGTTCCCTTTTTTCCCATTATCTTTTGATATTCGTATGTAGATAACATTTCATGAAACACTGTGGGTGGAGGGTTCGTAACCGATATAGCTACAATTTCTGCTTCATTTGTTTATCATTGAAATTGCATTTTGATGATAATGGAAGTATTCAGACACAGGTGACTGGCATAAGTATTATTTAAAAAAAAGGCACACTGGTGTATTCATAAGATTTATCTTGGTTTGTTGGTACCTGTCAGCTGTTTCTGTATCCTGCTGGGTGTGTCTCCGAGACAGGTTGTATGGCCACAAGGATTGCGGCAGTATATGGCTCATATTCACAAAATAGCTTTCAGGGGAAAAAAGTTTGAATTACGTAATGGTGGTAATTGTATTCCCCTTGTCTCTCCTGCATGTGTTGACTTGTTTCACTGTTGTGTATAAATGATGGATGAAATAGTAAACGGTTTAGGATTACTAGGGGTCTCTATTGATCAGGGCTCTTACCCCTTACTGTGGGGACTACATGCACCAGATGGAGCTTAATAGCAGGTTTTCCCAGCTTTGGACTACACAGAAATATAACTACACTGACAGTAATGGATGTAAATAGAGGGCCTGTATTCTCCAGGAATACAGTCTCCGACAGTGCTAATTACTGTATTGTATTTCTAGGTTAACATGTATGCCAGTGGTATATAGGTAATAGGAAAAGAAATAGTAAGATACATGATGGTATTTGGGATTTCCTTTAGGGGAAAGTGGGGTGGGGGAGAGGAGGGGTTGGGGTGGGGTGGGGGAAAGAGAGGGGGGGTGGGGGTGGGGTTGGGAAAAGAGAGGAGGGGTGGGGGTAGGGTGGGGGAAAGAGAGGAGGGGTGGGGGAGGGGTGGGGTGGGAAAAAGAGAGGAGGGGTGGGGGTGGGGTGGGGGAAAGAGAGGAAGGGTGGGGGTGGGGTGGGGGAAAGAGAGGAGAGGTGGGGGTGGGGTGAGGGAAAGAGAGGAGGGGTGGGGGTGGGTGGGGGAAAGAGAGGAGGGGTGGGGGTGGGGTGGGGGAAAGAGAGGAGGGGTGGGGGTGGGGGAAAGAGAGGAAGGGTGGGGGTGGGGTGGGGGAAAGAGAGGAGGGTTAGGGGTGGGATGGGGGAAAGAGAGGAGGGGTGGGGGTGGGGTGGGGGAAAGAGAGGAGGGTTAGGGGTGATATAGGGGAAAGAGAGGAGGGGTGGAGTTGGGGTGGGGGAAAGAGAGGAAGGGTGGGGGTGAGGTGGGTGGTCGGCAAAGTGCACTAAAGCGGGACAGGAGAAGCACTATTGTACATCAATATTTTATAAGGTGTCAGAACTATGGTATTGGTAAATTGGTAAAATTCTCTTGGAGTAGAGAAGGTAGGATTTATCATTGGGGAGCTCTCTGGATGCTCTGTTGGTAATGCCTGCAAAGTATTAAAACTGGGAAGCTCTCGGGAGGAGTAGATGAGACAGACAATGGGTAACGAAGAATTAACACTGGGGAGCTCTCAGGAGGAGTAGATGAGACAATGGATAACAAAGAATTAAAACTGGGGAGCTCTCAGGAGGAGTAGATGAAGGATTTTGTGACAAAGAATTAAAACTGGGGAGCTCTCAGGAGGAGTAGATGAAGGATTTTGTGACAAAGAATGAACACTGGGGAGCTCTCAGGAGGAGTAGATGAAGGATTTTGTGACAAAGAATGAACACTGGGGAGCTCTCAGGAGGAGTAGATGAAGGATTTTGTGACAAAGAATGAACACTGGGGAGCTCTCAGGAGGAGTGGATGAAGGATTTTGTGACAAAGAATTAACACTGGGGAGCTCTCAGGAGGAGTAGATGAGACAATGGATAACAAAGAATTAAAACTGGGGAGCTCTCAGGAGGAGTAGATGAAGGATTTTGTGACAAAGAATGAACACTGGGGAGCTCTCAGGAGGAGTAGATGAAGGATTTTGTGACAAAGAATTAACACTGAGGAGCTCTCAGGAGGAGTAGATGAAGGATTTTGTGACAAAGAATGAACACTGGGGAGCTCTCAGGAGGAGTGGATGAAGGATTTTGTGACAAAGAATTAACACTGGGGAGCTCTCAGGAGGAGTGGATGAAGGATTTTGTGACAAAGAATTAACACTGGGGAGCTCTCAGGAGGAGTAGATGAGACAATGGATAACAAAGAATTAAAACTGGGGAGCTCTCAGGAGGAGTAGATGAAGGATTTTGTGACAAAGAATGAACACTGGGGAGCTCTCAGGAGGAGTAGATGAAGGATTTTGTGACAAAGAATTAACACTGAGGAGCTCTCAGGAGGAGTAGATGAAGGATTTTGTGACAAAGAATGAACACTGGGGAGCTCTCAGGAGGAGTGGATGAAGGATTTTGTGACAAAGAATTAACACTGGGGAGCTCTCAGGAGGAGTAGATGAAGGATTTGGTGACAAGAAATTAGTACTGCATGTTTAATTCATTTAGTAGAATCAAACATAATTGAATTTTCGCAATTGAGCAGGATGCTACAAGTTGAATATCGAAGAGATTGAGCTGATAACAGGGTTTCATAACTTTTGGAAATACTTGTCAGAAATCCATTTTAATCATATCTTGTTGACTGTGGTTGGCTTCCTTCAGAGTAAGTCACATTTTCTGGAGTGTTATTTTGATGTTTCCTCATTACAAGAGGTATTGGATTGCATACACAATTAGTTTGTGATTGGGAATCACCTTTACATTGTCATCTGTAGAGTTACATGCCCTCAACACTCTTTCTTATTTGTGTTCTTAGAAAAAAAATATCTGTTATTATTTCTCATGCAGCTTCATTGTAAAACACATTAGTTACAACAGAGTTTCTCTAGTTAAGCACATTAGTTACAACAAAGTTTCTCTAGTTAAACACATTAGTTACAACAAAGTTTCTCTAGTTAAACACATTAGTTACAACAAAGTTTCTCTAGTTAAACACATTAGTTACAACAGAGTTTCTCTAGTTAAACACATTAGTTACAACAAAGTTTCTCTAGTTAAACACATTAGTTACAACAGAGTATCTCTAGTTAAACACATTAGTTACAATAGAGTTTCTCTAATTAAACACATTAGTTACAAAGGAGTTTCTTTAGTCATTGTAAAACACATTAGTTACAAAGGACTTTCTCTAGTTAAACACATTAGTTACAACAGAGTTTCTATAGTCATTGTAAAACACATTAGTTACAACAGAGTTTCTCTAGTCATTGTAAAACACATTAGTTACAACAGAGTTTCTCTAGTCATTGTAAAACACATTAGTTACAACAAAGTTTCTCTAGTCATTGTAAAACACATTAGTTGTGTAATACTTTGAATTGATGTGTTTATTTGAATTGGTGACTTGTGGTTTGTGTTTATTTGAATTGGTGACTTGTGATGTGTGTTTATTTGAATTGGTGACTTGTGATGTGTGTTTATTTGAATTGGTGACTTGTGATGTGTGTTTATTTGAATTGGTGACTTGTGGTTTGTGTTTATTTGAATTGGTGACTTGTGATGTGTGTTTATTTGAATTGGTGACTTGTGGTTTGTGTTTATTTGAATTGGTGACTTGTGGTTTGTGTTTATTTGAATTGGTGACTTGTGATGTGTGTTTATTTGAATTGGTGACTTGTGATGTGTGTTTATTTGAATTGGTGACTTGTGATGTGTGTTTATTTGAATTGGTGACTTGTGATGTGTGTTTATTTGAATTGGTGACTTGTGGTGTGTGTTTATTTGAATTGGTGACTTGTGATGTGTGTTTATTTGAATTGGTGACTTGTGATGTGTGTTTATTTGAATTGGTGACTTGTGATGTGTGTTTATTTGAATTGGTGACTTGTGGTTTGTGTTTATTTGAATTGGTGACTTGTGATGTGTGTTTATTTGAATTGGTGACTTGTGGTTTGTGTTTATTTGAATTGGTGACTTGTGGTTTGTGTTTATTTGAATTGGTGACTTGTGGTTTGTGTTTATTTGAATTGGTGACTTGTGATGTGTGTTTATTTGAATTGGTGACTTGTGATGTGTGTTATTTGAATTGGTGACTTGTGGTTTGTGTTTATTTGAATTGGTGACTTGTGATGTGTGTTTATTTGAATTGGTGACTTGTGATGTGTGTTATTTGAATTGGTGACTTGTGATGTGTGTTTATTTGAATTGGTGACTTGTGATGTGTGTTTATTTGAATTGGTGACTTGTGATGTGTGTTTATTTGAATTGGTGACTTGTGGTTTGTGTTTATTTGAATTGGTGACTTGTGATGTGTGTTTATTTGAATTGGTGACTTGTGATGTGTGTTTATTTGAATTGGTGACTTGTGATGTGTGTTTATTTGAATTGGTGACTTGTGATGTGTGTTATTTGAATTGGTGACTTGTGATGTGTGTTTATTTGAATTGGTGACTTGTGATGTGTGTTTATTTGAATTGGTGACTTGTGGTTTGTGTTTATTTGAATTGGTGACTTGTGGTTTGTGTTTATTTGAATTGGTGACTTGTGATGTGTGTTATTTGAATTGGTGACTTGTGATGTGTGTTTATTTGAATTGGTGACTTGTGATGTGTGTTATTTGAATTGGTGACTTGTGATGTGTGTTTATTTGAATTGGTGACTTGTGATGTGTGTTTATTTGAATTGGTGACTTGTGATGTGTGTTTATTTGAATTGGTGACTTGTGATGTGTGTTATTTGAATTGGTGACTTGTGGTGTGTGTTTATTTGAATTGGTGACTTGTGATGTGTGTTTATTTGAATTGGTGACTTGTGATGTGTGTTATTTGAATTGGTGACTTGTGGTTTGTGTTTATTTGAATTGGTGACTTGTGATGTGTGTTTATTTGAATTGGTGACTTGTGATGTGTGTTTATTTGAATTGGTGACTTGTGATGTGTGTTTATTTGTTTATTTTAATTTGTGACTTGTGATGTGTGTTATTTGAATTGGTGACTTGTGATGTGTGTTTATTTGAATTGGTGACTTGTGATGTGTGTTATTTGAATTGGTGACTTGTGATGTGTGTTTATTTGAATTGGTGACTTGTGATGTGTGTTTATTTGAATTGGTGACTTGTGATGTGTGTTTATTTGAATTGGTGACTTGTGATGTGTGTTTATTTGAATTGGTGACTTGTGATGTGTGTTTATTTGAATTGGTGACTTGTGGTTTGTGTTTATTTGAATTGGTGACTTGTGATGTGTGTTATTTGAATTGGTGACTTGTGATGTGTGTTATTTGAATTGGTGACTTGTGATGTGTATTATTTGAATTGGTGACTTGTGATGTGTGTTTATTTGAATTGGTGACTTGTGATGTGTGTTTATTTGAATTGGTGACTTGTGATGTGTGTTTATTTGAATTGGTGACTTGTGATGTGTGTTATTTGAATTGGTGACTTGTGATGTGTGTGAATTGGTGACTTGTGATGTGTGTTTATTTGAATTGGTGACTTGTGATGTGTGTTTATTTGAATTGGTGACTTGTGATGTGTGTTTATTTGAATTGGTGACTTGTGATGTGTGTTTATTTGAATTGGTGACTTGTGATGTGTGTTTATTTGAATTGGTGACTTGTGATGTGTGTTTATTTGAATTGGTGACTTGTGATGTGTGTTATTTGAATTGGTGACTTGTGATGTGTGTTTATTTGAATTGGTGACTTGTGATGTGTGTTTATTTGAATTGGTGACTTGTGATGTGTGTTTATTTGAATTGGTGACTTGTGATGTGTGTTTATTTGAATTGGTGACTTGTGGTTTGTGTTTATTTGAATTGGTGACTTGTGGTTTGTGTTTATTTGAATTGGTGACTTGTGATGTGTGTTATTTGAATTGGTGACTTGTGATGTGTGTTATTTGAATTGGTGACTTGTGATGTGTGTTTATTTGAATTGGTGACTTGTGATGTGTGTTTATTTGAATTGGTGACTTGTGATGTGTGTTTATTTGAATTGGTGACTTGTGATGTGTGTTTATTTGAATTGGTGACTTGTGATGTGTGTTATTTGAATTGGTGACTTGTGATGTGTGTTTATTTGAATTGGTGACTTGTGATGTGTGTTTATTTGAATTGGTGACTTGTGATGTGTGTTTATTTGAATTGGTGACTTGTGATGTGTGTTATTTGAATTGGTGACTTGTGATGTGTGTTATTTGAATTGGTGACTTGTGATGTGTGTTTATTTGAATTGGTGACTTGTGATGTGTGTTTATTTGAATTGGTGACTTGTGTTTTGTGTTTATTTGAATTGGTGACTTGTGATGTGTGTTATTTGAATTGGTGACTTGTGATGTGTGTTTATTTGAATTGGTGACTTGTGATGTGTGTTTATTTGAATTGGTGACTTGTGATGTGTGTTTATTTGAATTGGTGACTTGTGATGTGTGTTTATTTGAATTGGTGACTTGTGATGTGTGTTTATTTGAATTGGTGACTTGTGATGTGTGTTTATTTGAATTGGTGACTTGTGATGTGTGTTTATTTGAATTGGTGACTTGTGATGTGTGTTTATTTGAATTGGTGACTTGTGGTTTGTGTTTATTTGAATTGGTGACTTGTGATGTGTGTTTATTTGAATTGGTGACTTGTGATGTGTGTTTATTTGAATTGGTGACTTGTGATGTGTGTTTATTTGAATTGGTGACTTGTGATGTGTGTTTATTTGAATTGGTGACTTGTGATGTGTGTTTATTTGAATTGGTGACTTGTGATGTGTGTTTATTTGAATTGGTGACTTGTGATGTGTGTTTATTTGAATTGGTGACTTGTGATGTGTGTTTATTTGAATTGGTGACTTGTGATGTGTGTTTATTTGAATTGGTGACTTGTGGTGTGTGTTTATTTGAATTGGTGACTTGTGTTTGTGTGTTTATTTGAATTGGTGACTTGTGATGTGTGTTTATTTGAATTGGTGACTTGTGATGTGTGTTTATTTGAATTGGTGACTTGTGATGTGTGTTATTTGAATTGGTGACTTGTGATGTGTGTTTATTTGAATTGGTGACTTGTGATGTGTGTTTATTTGAATTGGTGACTTGTGATGTGTGTTTATTTGAATTGGTGACTTGTGGTTTGTGTTTATTTGAATTGGTGACTTGTGATGTGTGTTTATTTGAATTGGTGACTTGTGATGTGTGTTTATTTGAATTGGTGACTTGTGGTATGTGTTTATTTGAATTGGTGACTTGTGGTGTGTGTTTATTTGAATTGGTGACTTGTGATGTGTGTTTATTTGAATTGGTGACTTGTGATGTGTGTTTATTTGAATTGGTGACTTGTGATGTGTGTTTATTTGAATTGGTGACTTGTGATGTGTGTTATTTGAATTGGTGACTTGTGGTGTGTGTTTATTTGAATTGGTGAGTATTGATGTTTTATTGAAGACAAACATTGCCAGGTCAGCTTTAACTTCAACATTTCATTTTTGTTATTTAAAATACATTTGATTGTCTTTTTTCTATCTTTCAACATCATGGTTGAGTTTTTGTGTGTGGATGCCTGCATTCTGTTTTTGAGTATCACAGTTGAATGAAAATAGGACGTGTCATTTTATCCGAGGTAAACACATGGCTGCCAGGAGAATGAGTGGTTGGTCACATTTCTGAAATATTTGGGTTTTTTTTTTCATTTTTATGATATGCATAAAATGCTATTTTTTTACACCCAAGCATATTGAATAACTCTGTCATTCGTCTACGCTAGCTTCTGACAGAATGTTGATAGCGTGCAGCTCATAAAATTCTGCAACTAGAATTGCAATATGACAAACAGCACTGTGAATGGATCAGCCATGTTAATGGAGGCTATAAACGGTTGTTGCCAGCACATGCATTGCAGCAACCTTTTGTGTTGTCAGCACTGGAGTATAGATGTATAGTGTCCTATATAGTGTTTCTGAGATTCCTTCAGATGTGTAGATCATGCTTGTCCGACCAGTACTCCATGGTCCGACCAGTACTCCATGGTACGACCAGTACTCCATGGTCCGACCAGTGTCCGACCAGTACTCCATGGTCCGACCAGTACTCCATGGTACGACCAGTATTCCATGGTCCGACCAGTGCTCCATGGTCCGACCAGTACTCCATACTCCATGGTCCGACCAGTACTCCATGGTCCGACCAGTGCTCCATGGTCCGACCAGTGCTCCATGGTCCGACCAGTACTCCATACTCCATGGTCCGACCAGTGCTCCATGGTCCGACCAGTACTCCATACTCCATGGTCCGACCAGTACTCAATGGTACGACCAGTACTCCATGGTCCGACCAGTACTCCATGGTCCCAACTCACAAACTTACATATGTCGTCTTGTACAGGAAATATCAGGCATTTGTTTCACGGCTTATTGGTTTGGAAACATGCTTTTGTTGAGGTTCATTATCAAGGGGTTGATATTTAGTTCAGAAATGTATAAAGGACCTAACCCAGTATAGAAATCAAATGTGGTGTTAATTGTGTCTGGACTTCTACTGCTGGGACATCTATCTATATACATCATTTACAAAATCTGTCATTTAAAGCAAGGAGATTACACACACTGATTGAAAGTTAAATTAATGTTTTCTTCAAGATCTGTTGGATCCAAATCAGCTGATTTACTGAAAGTTCAATACTGATAGATCACACAACAGTTCGGTAATTAAGAATGATAAGTCATACAAAAGTTAGGCAGTTATTGATGAGTTAGGCAATCATGATTGTTGGTATGTCATACCATTATGATTAATTTGAGGTTTTTTAATGTAAAACCAATTTTCATGAGGTAATACTTACCATAACTTTAGTATGCAAATATGGTACCTACACCCATCTTTGTATCCCAAAAACAAAAGATTCAAAAATCCCGTCCTCCCTACGACCATGAGCCTTCACATCATGAACATAGAGTTATCTTCCTTACTCTTAGCCTTTATGGGGCACCCGCAGAGGGGCAGCCAGGCAGATAGGAAGAGGGAAGGATAGGGTGGGACTCCATAAAGTTATGGTAAGTATTACCTCATGAAAATTGGTTTTTCGTTAAAAAACCTCAATTTCATTTCAGAAATAATTACCATAACTTTAGTATGCGAATTCGTCTTACCGTATTGGTGATTAGCAGCCAGGCAGCACAACTTAACATGGTAGGGAGGGGGGACAGAGTGCATAGAAGAAGGAGGGGGAACCTCCCCGTGAACGAGCAGGTAACCCACGTGCTGCCGAACGGAAAAGTCAAGCCCCGGGGCTAACGGGGGGGGGGGGGGGGCACGGCCACATACTGTGCAACCACCAGAGGCCCCAAAGAATGGGTTGGAAGCTAGGGATCGCAGATAAAAATCTGTAACATATCCCTGCCCCACCAGAAGGCAGCAGACATGACCTGAAAGGAGGACCCATTAAGGAGGGCCCAGGACGCAGCGAGGGCCCTTACCTCATGAGCCCGCACTCTTACCCTCGCCCGAGCCTGGTCATCCGAGTGCTCATAAGCATACTTAATGACCTGGCATACCCACCTTGACACCGACTGGGAGGAGATGTCTCGCTGTCCCTGTTTGATGGGCAAAAACAGACGGGATCTGGAGCCCCGCTCCCCCTGGTTTTATCAAGATAAAACCTAAGAGCCCTACAGGGACAAAGCAATCTATCCCTCTCCTCCGAGCTAGTCAAAGCCGGAATCTTGATGGGATCGGGCGAGAACCCCAGGGACCTGATTCTTCGCAAGGAACGAAGGATCAGTAAGAAGAGTAACGGCAGCATAGCCTCCGAACCAAAGAAGGCAAGAAGGAAGTGACAACAGGGCGTGCACTTCGCTCCTCCTACGTCCAGAGGCCAGAGCCAAAAGGAAGACTGTCTTGAAAGTTAGAAACTTCAAAGAGGCAGACTCCTTAGGCTCATAAGGTGACCTCGTCAGGGAATCTAGCACCAAGGCTAAATTCCACTGCAGGGCCAGCTGCCGAACTCTGGGTCTATCCAAAGCGAAGCCTCCGATTAGGGCAGAAAGAGATGAGGAAGAACCTATCTCCTTCCTGCCATAAAAAGCCAAGACACTGACAATTGCTGTCCTATAGCCAGCAATAGTGCCAGGTGCCAGATTGCAGTCCCTAAACAGAGAGAGTAGGAAATCCGCAATCAGCTGAACAGAGGCTTCGAATGGATCAACCTCCCTGCCGACACACCAATCACAGAAGATCTTCCATCTGGACTGGTAGACGGCAGAAGAGGAACCCCTGATAGATCGCACGATGCGATCTGACACCTCTCGAGAAAAGCCTGCCTTAGCGAGGCTTTCAGAGATAGCCTCCACGCGTGAAGGTAGAGGATCTCTGGTCGACAATGTGTCATCCTGGACCGAGGCTAGCGAAGGAGATTCGGTCTCTTCCACCAAAAACGACAAGAGCTCCGGAAACCAAGGCTGCCTCGGCCACAGGGGGGCTATCAGAAGTAAGGAGCAATGATGCTCCCTGAATTTCTGAAGCACCCTGCCCACCCGGTTGAAGGATGGGAATGCATAGGCATGCATCCCGTCCCAGTCCAGAGAAAGGGCGTCCACAGCACAAGCCTTCGGATCTGGGACTGGAGAGACGAAGGTTGGCAGCTGATTGTTCAGAGAAGTGGCAAACAGATCTATCAAAGGCCTGTCCCACACCTGACAAACTCCCCGGAAGACTGAGGGACACAGCTGCCATTCCGTCAACACCGGTTGGCGGCGCCTGGAGAGGGTATTAACCTGCCCGGAAGATGCTTGACCACAATGGACAATTGCATCTCCTGACAGAGGAGAAGGATGCGGATGGAGAGGGCACACAGGACGTGAGACCTGGTGCCCCCTTGTCTCTCCAGATGCGCAACAACTGTAGAGTTGTCGGTAGCCACACAAATCGCCTTGGACTGCAGGAACCACCGAAAGGATTGCAGTGCCAAAAGAACTGCCCTCATCTCGAGCACATTGATGATCCCCAGACCACTCCTCCGAGCGGCAATGGCCGTCAAGGTAAGCTCCCCATCCTGTCATGGAAGCATCCGTGAACAGGGTGATAGAGGGGACAGGCTTGGTCAGAGGAACCCTGCGGAGAACGTTCTCCCGAATGGTCCACCAGTGAGCGAACTCCCTGACCGACTGAGTGAGAGTTATCCAGGCCTCCCACTTCCTGGATGACGGAACCCAGTTGGACAGGAGGAACATCTGGAGAGGTCTGATGTGAAGCCTCCGAGGAGAACCACATCTGCCAGGGCGTTGAGATACCCCAGAAAACTGAGGAACCAAAGCACCTGGACCTGCGCCGTTTGATGAAGGACAGAGCTAGAGCCCTGGCCTTCTCGAACTTCTCCACCGGTGGTAGGGCTATGCTCAGAACCGTATTGAAACAATTCCCCAGGAAGATGAAGTCCTGAGATGGGGAAACCTCTGACTTCTCTCTGGAAGGAATGAAGCCGACTCTGAGCAAGACTTTCAGGACCAGCCAGGTATCCTTCACTAGCGATTCCCTCACCCTGTGAAGCATGAGGGAGTCGTCAAAATAGATGTGGACGTCTATTCCGCGAGAGTGAATGAATCCCACGACTACCTGCAGCAGCTTGGTGAATACCAAAGGAGCTGTTGTCAGCCCGAAGGGCATGGCCCGGAATTGGAAGACCTTGCCGTTGCACGTGAAACGGAGGAACTTCCGTGCCGACTTCTTGATGGGGATATGGAAATCAGCATCCTTAAGATCTACCGCAGTTGCCCACATCCCGTCCCTCACGGAGGTCATGATGCCCCGTGGGGTCTCCATCTTGAAGTGAGGAGAATCTACATGCCTGTTGAAGGCACTGAGATCTATTATCGGACGCCACACCCTGGACTTCTTCTGAACAAGAAACATTTGGGAATAGAAACCGAGTGTGATTTCCGACATAGGAATCTCCTCTACCGCGCCCTTTGCAAGCATGGTCCTTACTTCCTCCTGGATCGCCTGAGCCTTCTCCAAATCCCCCGGAGGAGAAAAGAAGATCGGCTGGGCGGTAAGAGGCGGATCCCGAAGAAGGGGGATACCTAGACCCTCCTTGACCACCGACAATGCCCATGCGTCCTCCGTAATTTCCTGCCACTGGTGCAGGAAAGCGGAGAGACGCCCGCCCACAGGAAGTTCCGGATGGGGTAGATCGAGTCCCTGCCAAACCAGCGAATCGTCCGCCCATCCGGAGCCTGAGCCTGCGGGAGAAGGACAAGAGACCTGAACGGGAGGACTGCCGTCAAACCCGCCAGACCCCTGTTCTGTCTCGGCCAAGGAGAAGAAAGAATCAGGAACCCTTCTTCTTGCCCCCAGGAGGTTTCTTACCCTTCTTACCTTTCCCCTTATTGCCCATGAAGCGTGGCTGTGATTTGGGCTGAGCAGAAGCCTGCCCAGCTGAAAACTTAGCCTTCTTCTTGGGAGGCGCTGACCCCTGTGAGGCGCTGGCCTTCTCGGAACGAAAGCTCTTCACCAAGAGTGCTGAGGCGACCGAGTCCTCCTTCATATCCTTCTGAACAGAAGGGAGAGCTCCCCCAAACAGGGAAGAGCCAGAGAAGGGGACAGTCAACAGACGGGAAAGATAAGGTTCCTCAACTGGGCAATTTTTCAAGACTGAAAATCGCCTAGCCAACACAACGTTGGCGAGCAGGGAGACCTGTAAGGCTGCCGATGCCCTCAACGCCGCGTTCAGGGCAGCTGTGAGCCTGTCCTGAATGTCGGCCTGTTCTGTCTCTGGTACCCGACCCTCAGGCAAGTCAGATACCTTGTATAGACTCACTGTCAGAAAGTCTATATACGACAGAACTTGGATGGAAAGGCGCAACATCCTTTCCATCCTGTGGTGCTCTCTAGCCTCGAGCACCACCTGGTCCACCGATTTGCCGGGCCAGGCAGCCAGCTCCCTCGACTCCAGTTGTGCTGGTTGAGGGGCCAGTTGCCCATCATGTGTGGCGTTGTCAGCGTTAGAAGCCTCTGACAAATCACTAACACAGAGCTGCAGACCGGCAAACCTTGGGGTGTGCCCGGGTGGTGGCCAGAGCCGAAGACACAATGGTGCCTTCTGGCAGAGTCCGATCAGTTCGAACGGAAGCCAGAGGAGCCACTAAAGAACCTAGAAGGGTGGTGGATTCAGGCACCGACGATGCAGAAGGCGGTGGGCATACCTCCGCCCCGAGAATCCGAGAGATGTCGGCCCGTAGGGCCCGCATCCCCGAAAGAACATGCTGAGCCTCGGTTTCAGCAATCTCGGAGCCCCCTACCCCCTGGGAACCCTCCTGGTCGGAAGGGTCATCTTCAGATAACTCGGACGGATCAATCGCCGAGCACCCAGGAGACAAATGCATAACATCGTCATCCTCTGCCAAGCCCACGCCCTCAGCGTCCATCTCCTCCTCGCTAGCAACCGAAGTCGCCCTGGGAGGAACAGAGGTCGCCAGAGGAGCCCTCTCCGGAGAGGGGGACTTCTCTATACGGCGTTAAGACGTAGAACGTCTAACAGCCGTAGCTGTAGGCTTGGAAGCCAACCCCTGAGGACAGGAGACTGATGGGTCCGCGCGGGAGGTGGAAGTCCTAAAGGTCCGGCGTACCTTTTTAGGACCAGCCGAAATGGCCCCCGAAGTAGCAGAACGTTCGGGGGATTCAGAACTGCTAAAACGTTTCCTAGAGGGAGAGACCATACATACCCCAAGGGTTCCACGAAGGAAGACCCATGGGGTTGAACCAAAATCCCTGAGGGAATGGGAACAGTCCCATGGGCTGGGAGTGACCCCAGAACTGGCCAAACTGGCCTGCCTGAGCCTGGGACTGGACACCCTGTCCAAAGAACCAGGATGAACCTCCACTCCCACCAGGTGGAAACCCAGCCATGTACGGGCTGAGCCCGTAACCGCTGGGTAACTGCTGGTACCCATGACCATCCGCAGGTTGGCCTGGGCGGCCCGGGATTGAGTGCCCGCAGGCACCCCTACACCCCGAGCCCGGGGGAAAAGGCGACCGGAAACCGGAAGCCTGACCAGGGGCCCCAAATCCCTGAGGGAAGTCCCCTGGGAAACCCTGCACCGGAAATCTGGACTTGAGTGAAAAGCCCCAGATCCAGAGACCTGTGAGGGTAGGAACCCAGGCCCCGCACTGACACTAGGATTAGTGAACTCAGTGTCACTAATCCCCGTAGCCACTGACAACCCTGACCCTGAAAGAATCAGAGACCTGTGACTGGAAGTCCCTTTCCGACGGTAGCACTGTTGGCTGTCGGGAGCTACTGGCTGACTTCGCCGAGTCAGGGTTGGGCTGCTCCCCCCTACACCAGGACGCGTCTGGACAGGGGGAGCCACCCCCTGCTCGAGGGCGGAGCTCAGAGCGAGAACACCCCCAGCAGTGACAACCTCACCCCTCGGCTCAGGGCCGGGGGTAGATGACCTGGATGGCTTAGCTCTCTTACCGAATCCCTCTTCTGGCGAGAAGTTCGCCTACTTGACAGGGGAACCTTTACAGCGGACCGGGCATGCAAACAAAGTTCGCACGGCGCGGTCTCGCTGCAAGGCTGGCATAAGGGACAGGCATCATGGGGGTCCTGCTCTCCATAGAAATGAGAACACCCATGTGCCGAACCACGACGCAGCCTGAACTATCCATAATTGATGATAATAAATAAGCAAATAACAACAGTTAAAAATCACAACTCCAACAAACAAATACGAACGAAAGCAAAAGCTAACGAAACGTAAAAAAGCTAAACAAAAAATGCGGTCGAATAAAAAATACGACTGAAAAATAGTGAAAAAACCGAACGGCGCAAAACACGTGGATACGCGGTCCGTACGTGGAGTATAACAATGGCCGAACAAAGGCTGAACAAAGCCGGCCGAATAAAGGCCTAGAAGCAGGATAAATTAACAAATAAAAGTCTGCTAAAGACTGTTAAAGTTACAGATGGGTTTAAGCAACAAGCCGATATATAAATACTCGGCTATAAACTTGATTTAAGCTATAAGGAAAAGGAAGGCACTCAGCTGGATTATAGCACGTCCGCCCGCTCCGGTAGCCATAAAGATAAGAGGGAGGGAGATAACTCTATGTTCATGACGTGAAGGCTCATGGTCGTAGGGAGGGCAGGATTTTTGAATCTTTTGTTTTTGGATACAAAGATGGGTGTAGGTACCATATTTGCATACAAAAGTTATGGTAATTATTACTGAAATGAAAAGAATATGTAAGACATACAAGAGTTGGGAAATTAAGATAGATAGGAGATAAGAGAGTTGGGGGGTTTGGATTGAAAGGCAGAGGAGAGTTGTACAATAAAGATTGATGCATAAAAGAATTTTAGAATTGATAACATGTACAATAGTTAGGCAATTAAGGTTGATAGGGATACAACAGTTTGACAAGTTTGATTAAAAATTACAACAGTTAGGCAGTTTACCTTTGCTGAATTGCTTGTATGAGAAGAAAAAAATTCTAAAAGTAACACAGGCATCAGCAAGAAGTTT